>NW_026055696.1:600000-889213 GCF_023758065.1 Alternaria ventricosa
TGGTGGTCCAACTCAACAGTAGAGGCCTTCGAGCAGAAGGTCAAGTGCTTTGTTGACCAATACTCCAACTTTACCGTTCCAGGCCCCGACGACAAGCCTCTGCACGTCAACGGCAAGCTCACTCTTGGTGAGAACATTGCCGATGCCGGTGGTGTCTCCGCGTCTTTCCAGGCTTGGAAGCGTCGCTCCGCTGAGACGCCAAACCAGAATCTGCCTGGCCTAGACCACTTCTCGCAAGAGCAGATGTTCTTCGTTAGCTACAGCAACTGGTGGTGTGGCAAGACCCGCAAGGATACTGCCATCGACCGTGTGTACACCGATCCCCATGCACCTAAGTGGGCACGTATTCTGGGTACCATGGCAAACTCGAGGGAGTTCAGGGAGAGCTTCCAGTGCAAGGTGAAGGAGCCTACTTGCCAGCTTTGGTAGATGGTGGCGGTTTGGGATGCATTGGCTTGTACTTGCCACTATACTTCCGACATTATAGTAGGTTGCTGGCACATTGAAATAATATGATGCCACATCGTGCTTGATATTTACTAAACTATATATGCCATCTACGATGCAGTATCATGCCTGCAGAACCAGCTCATACTTGCCCGGCTTAAGCGCTGTTCTCATCCCCTTCCTCTCTACTTCATATCCACCCTCACCAAGTCTCCTCACAATGACGCTACTCTCTTCTCTCGGCAACAGCAAATACCCCGTCGTACTAGTAGGCACACTAACCTCCATCTTCACCTCCTCACCACCACCGTTAGCAACCTTCCTCTCATACCTAACCTCAATCCCCCCATACGGACACTCCACCCTCCCCTCCACCACCCCAAACTCACTCCCCAACGGCGGCCTAACCCTCCACGTCCTATACGCCTCCGTCTCCGCCTTCACCCCCAGCACGCCCTCATAGAACCACTCATATATCGTGCCTAACATATCATGACACTTGCTCCTACAATTATCCTGCCAGAACTCATTCAACGTCGTTTCGCCCCGGCGTATAAACCGTAAATAACTTGGATGTTCTTCCTGTCGCGCCATTTCCAGGATTATATCTGGTCGGTTTAAGTCGGAGAGCGTGTTGAGGAGGTATTTCAGGCCGATCTCGCCGGCTTGGATGCGGTTTCCTGCGGAGGCGCAGTCGGCGAGGAAGGCGGTTTGGATGTCAGTGGTTTGGGCGGTGGGGACGAGGTCGAATTGGAGGGCGAAGGCTTGGGCGACCATGTTGCGGTCGTGGGTTGGGGGGTTGTCGCGGGATGTGTAGAAGGCGTAGGGGTACTCTTTCTTATCTGTGATGAGAAGCCGCTCGTTGTACACGCGGTAGATGCGGTCGGCCCATTCGCGGAATCGCTGCTCGGCATCTGGTTTACCCAGTTCGTGGGCCATGCGCTGGATGTTGCGGAGGCAGCGGTAGTAGATGGCTGTTTCGATGTTGGCTTGGTTGTTGCCGAAGGCGATGTCGCGGCCCCAGTCGCCTAGGCCGTGTTCGATGAGTCCGCCGTCGCGTTCTTTGGTCTTTATGTATTCCATGTAGCGGACGCAGGGGTCGAATAGCTTTTCGAAAACGTGGGTGGAGTCGTAGTAGAAGCGTAGGATCTCTGGGAGTAAGGCGACGGCGCCGCCCCAGGTGATTGTGTCATGTAGGGGGCCGCACATGTATCTGATCTCGGGTGCCATTGTGGGACAAAGACCGTTTGGCTCCTGCGCGTCGACTATGTCATCGAGTATCTTGGAGTAGAGTGACTCCATGTCACGGATGTACTGCGTGGCTGGTGCGAGAAGGTGCGTTACTTCGAGCCAGCCGAACTTCTCTAGTTGAGGGCAGTCAGTGTGGTAGCTGAAGAGGTTGCTGACGAAAGACCAGTAGCACATGTTGATGAGCTGATTGACATCTTCCTTATCCGTCTTTACGTAGCCGAGACGACGTGCGGCAGACGATACATGCCTGCTCACCAATGAGTGCACGACTGGTAGCCCTTGGCCCTCCTTTAGCGAGACACCTTCGACTTGGATGTAGCGTGCACTTGTGAAGCAGAAGTCTGGCTCCCATGTTTCGACTCCCGTGCCAGCGAGAGTGAACTTGCAGAACACGCCCGTCTCGAACTGCTTGAAGAGTGGATCGGGCATGAGTACCTTGCCATCCTCACCAATCGTCTCAGAGAAACGGACGATGACTTCCGAGCCTGCCGGACCGCCGACTTGTATCTTAACCATGGTCGTCATATTCTGGCCGAAGTCGAACATCACAACACCTGGCTCGACCGTCTTGGTCGATCGCGGTTCGAAGGTCTCATGCAACGCGACGGGTGGTTGACTTTGGTACTTCAACTTCCCCCTCGGGCCTGTCACCGGCGTCGCAGGCTTCCACTGTTCGTCCTCTTGGAATACCGGCGCATCCCAACCGGTAGGATAGGCGCGCAAGTCTTTGGTCTCGGAAGAGTAGATATTTGCTAGTGTGGTCGCACTCTTACAGATACTCCAATCTGGGCCTGTAGTAATGACCTCGTGGCTACGATCGGGGTAGAACAGATGTAGCTCCATGAAGAAGCAAAGCTCATTGCCATATCGAACGTATGTGTTGTCTTCGTAGCATGGCCAGAAGAAACGGTCGTCGCCCTGGTCACCCGCGTAGAAGCCATTGCCGATATGGGCGCCAAGCACATTCTCGCCCTGTGTCAATATCTTGGACAAGTCATATGCAACAAACTGCACGGTGCGATGGTAGTTCGTCCAGCCAGGATCTAGGACATGTCCATTCGCCGCTGCGGGATCGCCATTACAGACGAAGTTGAAATGGCCAAGACCCGATGCGAACGCAATGGCACGAGACGGCTCCCGGTCGAGATGAAGCGCCTTGCGTACATATAGTGGCTTGTCTCCGTTGTCCCCGATCCAGACGCCCTTCCATCGATTCGGCTCATCTTCAAACCATGTACGGAAGATGAGGCTGGTATGTGGCATGTAGGTCTGGTTCATGCTGTATGGTGGCAGCAGCCCAGAACTTCTAGGGTATGCAGTGAAGAACTCGTTTGCTTTGCCCACCGTGACAGTACCATCAGAGTCCCATACTGTGACTCTCCAGTAGTGGAAGGTTGCCGATTCGAAACCTCCGTCAGGTGCACAGAGTATGTTGCGTTGCCTATCGCTTTCCACCTTTCCAGAGTTCCATACCATCTTATCCCATAATCCTGGTGTCGTGAAGACTTCAACTCGATATGCTATCTGGCGACTGTCTTCGCGATCTGAATGGAGAACCCAAAAGAAGCGGATTTTGTCTGTGTCGATGCCGAGCGCCTCGTGGAAGCCGTGTATTCCACATCGCGTGACTTCTAGGACCATACTGAGCGATTGCAGAATTGAGATGGCTTGCGTTCGTAAGGTTGGCTTGCTTGAGCAACCACAATGTCGTGCAGCATATGTTATCGGAAAGGTGGAGGGTTGGTGGCTGTTACTGCGAGAGGGTTCAACTAATCATTTACATCTTCAACCCATCAGTCAAAGTACGCGTCGTGACAAGATGCTGCGAATTTCGGGTGAATTGGCTGCGAGACTACCGAACGATAGCCTGTTAGGCGTGACATCAGTGTTTGGCTGGCTCTTGTCCCGACGTGGTCCCGAAGTGGAGACGCGCCTTCGGCAATCTGATTCGATGCCGAGCGCGAATGCGGGGACCCCACCAAGACATTGCAGCTTGGCCTACAGATCTATCTGAACTCCCGACTCGTGGCGCAGGGCCTTGTCGTTCTTCGTGATCTTTTCCCGAGGACTCGACTATCGGAGAGCACGCCCTCTAGTATCGTTACGAAAGCTACCTAGGTAGACAAAGTGATTGTGTGCCACAACATTTGTTCTGTGCTGTGGAAGCCGAGGCATTGATGGAGCCATGTACGAAGTAGAATCATTTGTTAGCTAGGATATTCTGCAAGATACGTGCTGTTGTTCCATGTAGCCCGAGCTTTCGCAACGGTCGTAAAACATGACAAGCATTCCAAGCCCCTTGTACAGTCTTCATGATCCGTGCATGGACACATGCGCGTGTCAGCCAATGCTGGCTTCGGGGCAGTAGAGTCCGGGGTAACAAGGGACGCGAAATGGAACGACAGTCCGTTGATACATAAGCCGTGGTGTCGCATGGCGATAGATCCACTTCCCCACACACTATCTCACATCATCGCCCAAGATGGGAGTCGCTGTCACGGTCTTTAGCGCAATTTTTCTGGCGACTGGAGGTAGGATTTCCACCTGGCAAGCGCACCAACTCCCAAAATCTGTACTGATTCAAACATAGGTTTTCTTTTCGGTTATGATTCTGGTATCATCACCTCGACCATCGCCCTTCCTACCTTCAAAGAGTACTTCAACGACCCTTCGGACGATGTTGTTGGTGGCATTGTGTCCGCCTTTCAAGGTGGTGCCATCGCCGGGGCCATCTTCAACATGCTGTTCGCGGATATGCTAGGCCGACGCTGGACTATCTTTGTAGGAGCGGTCATCTCCATCTTAGGCAGTTCTCTTCAAGCAGGGGCTGTGAACATGGCTATGCTCATCATCGGTCGCTTCATTGGCGGAGTCGCAGTAGGTCAGCTCACTTCGACCATCCCTATGTACGCTGGCGAGCTGTCCGAGGCGAAGTATCGTGGTACTCTCTCTGGCTTGCTGCAGTGGATGCTGAGCTGGGGATTCTTTGTCGCTCAATGGCTCGGTTATGGCTGCTCTTTCAACAGCACTCAGTTCTCATGTAAGTCGACCTAGACACGAGTCGCTGCCTTTCCATCCTAACATGTCTCAGGGCGCTTTCCTCTCGCATTCCAGAATGTACCTGGTCTCGTCTTGCTTGCAGGCATTTTCTTCCTGCAGGAGTCTCCTCGTTGGCTCATGGAAAAAGATCGACATGAAGACGCCATGGCCTCGCTCAACAAGCTCCGAAGAGGCCACGACGCTGAGACAATTGATCTAGAATTCCGCGAAATCCGTGATGTCATCATCGCAGACCGCGCTCTGGGAAATATCAGTTGGCTCTCGATCATTACGAAAACCTCTTGGCGCAAGCGTCTCTTGCTCGGTTGTGGTGTGCAAGCATTCGGTCCGCTTTCCGGCATCAACGTTATCAACTACTACGGCCCGCGTATCTATGAGATCCTCGGGATATCGACACAAGAGTCGCTCATGATCATTGGTATCAGCGGTGCTCTCTCGATCGTGTGGTGTACCATCGGACTAGCACTAGTCGACAAGTTTGGACGTATCAAGCCCCTTCTCATATCAGCAGCGGGTCTAGCGGCTGCTCTTCTCGTCAACGCAGTACAAGGGCAATATTTCGACCCCAACAATGGCGCGCAGCTGCGCAGTATGGTGGCCATGAACTTCCTCTTCTCCTTCTTTTACACACCTCTTGGTATCATCTCTTGGGTTTACCCTGCAGAGATTTTCCCCATCGAATGCCGCGCCCTGGGCAACGCCATCACGACTTTTACAAACTGGGTTGTGAACCTCATCTTCGCCCAGTTCTCCCCTCAAGCACTCAGCACGATTGAGTTCAAGTACTTTTACGTCTTCTTCTGCTTCAACATTGTTGCTTTCTTGTGCTATTGGTTCTTCTATCCGGAGACCAAAGGCAAGACCTTGGAACAGATGGACGAGCTGTTTGGCGATCAATTGGTACCGCATGCATTGCAAGATCCGGCGGCGGCATCGGCGGCTATGGAGAAGGACGAGAAGCTTCATGCGGAGATTGCAGTCGTCTGATCGCGGTTCGGTGCGGCCGGTGCATGCTTTGGGTAGAAGGGGTTTCAGAGGAAAGCTGCAGGTGGCGTTGTTGGAAGGTGAACATGTGATACGTACGCGGCGTCTATAGCGACTTATTACCAGATATACGATCTATAACCTTCCGAAATTGCCATTGCGATGTGTACAGACGGAATGTATGAGCATGTTAGTGCCTCATGAAAGGAACAATAACATTCGGGTTGGCGCAGGCAGGAATCCGCAGGATGTCGATTCCGGACGGCGGAAAGCAGCCGGAGCGAGCTAGTGCGTAAAAGGAAAGGCGCTACGCGTCATCGATTTCAGGAGGTGCACGTGCCAGGGGACTGATCTAATCCATGGATGGACCTTCCCCAGCCCCCAACGTAACTCACACTCTGCATTCAATCGTCGCTATGCGGAGCTTCTTACTCTCCTCCAACAGCTCGAGGTGTTTTTCCATGTCGCCGCGCAACACCGGTTACTCTTCGCCATCCTAGTCATTTGAGCGTCTATCAAATACATCAGTACCATGGCGAAATCAAGACATGTGCTGTTGAGAACTACACGATATGAAGGCTTATTACACATGAGCAGTAGAGAGACCTCAAGTCGAATTTGCTCCTTGAAAGAGTTATTCATGGAAGCTAAGGTTGTCGCCACAGCACGCACTAAACGCTTGGATACTGCGAGCATTCCTACGGAAAGACACTGGTCTGCAAACACTCGCTGCTCTCAGCGGAGGTCTAATATGTCCTTCAAGGGTATGGAAGAATTTTCCTCTTTAAGGAAGACGTGAAGCGTACCTTGTCCCAGGAGACGCACACGATGGAAGCTCTTTTCACCCAGGTATCCTGCGTGTGCACAACGCTGCATCGAATGACGAACTTTTTGGAACTTGCATTCTTTACAGTATGGTCTTTCGCGTTCCCAATTCGAAGTACGAATCTTCTTTCTATTATATTGTCTTCGACACCTCCGGATTAATCACGTCATTAAAGGTCCTGATTAACTTGTAACTCATGGCAGCAGTGTCGAGAATACTCCGCGAGATGCAGGCTAGCATTGCATTGCAAGTTCGCGTGAGCTTTTTGACGCAGCTCTAGGCACCCGCGGGGTTCAGTCCGGTATGAGTAACACGGACCTTGTAGGGCTTCTCCCCCGCACTCGAGACTTGGGGTGCGACCCGAAAGTGGAAACGAAGGGATTTCTGCGTGGCGACTCTCGCCGTTTCCAGCTCAATGAAGGCGTCTTGCGCACTTGGCGTAGACTCTTCGTTCCTTATATAAACCCTCTTTCTCTCTCGTGTTATAAGTCAAGCTGATAACGTAAAGTCAACAGCGTTTCCGACTCGCCAGAAACCTGTCGCACACCCCGATAATAAGCCTGACTGTTCGCTGTTATCCTTACACCTCTTCCCGGAAGCCATAAGGAAATCTCTTCAGCGGTTATTAGGCCCAGAAGCCTCCTTCTCAGCTCGTACCCTCCAGCCCATCCTTGACGGCGAAACCACAACGTCATTGCTACTGGCGATATCTTATCTCAAACCCCAAACCAGACACCCCTCCACCGAATTTCTGCAGATTACAGCAAATCAAAATCGTCCGTATCACTGCGCATACGCATTCCAGCCTCGATGTCTCCTTCCAGCACACCAGGACGACTTCCAGAGATAGCCAGCAGTTCTGGCTCAGAGCCAGTCAGACTAATACGTCGGAAGCCTCTGCATGCAACAAGCTCCAACTTCAACAAACGTCAGAATGGAGGTTCCGACAATTGCCACTCTGATCGCCCACCGGGCGCCGGCGATGTGTCTCTCGCTCACCTCATATATCCTGACGAGGACGTGGGCTATAGGCCAGTTCTTCGTTCGCATCGCACAGCTCATCAAGTTCGACAAGACACTTGCTTCATACGAAAGGACCGAGACTCGCAATCGGATGAGGAATTTACACCTTTGTCCAAGGAAACATCTTTACCTGACATGGATTCCGTCAACCACTTCGAGACTATCCCTGCAGGTCCTGGCGTAATCGCTGCACTCCGAAAGCACATTTCGGCCGCTCTCCTTTCAAAGCTTCCCGGTTTAAGCGACATCGATTTCTCAAGACATAGCAAGCCATCGTCTATAGCAAATCTGCGCTTGCTAATTGGAACCTACACTGAAAGGTCCCTAAAGAAGTGGGGCAACCCTGTGTATGCATACCTCAGTCCGAATGCGAATTCCTCAATCGGCCCCAAGTTCATCATGGAGGTCGATGAAAGACACGGACATGGAGGACATGACGTTGTGGAAGTCACATGGTATGAGGCTATATCTGAGCAGAGGGTCGCAACAAAACTTCCCTTCAAACAAGCTGCAACTAAAGACGAACTGTATGCTGTGGTTAAGTACTACTTCCTGTTGGCGGTAGAGGCGGGAGTGGAGAACTTTCACCATGACTTCATCCCATTGAACAGGTCCTTCGTCCAGCACCTGACTAGCTTATGCCTGCATTACGCACCAGACCTTCGGACACCGACGCATTCCACTGAGGGATACACATACGATGAGGAGCCACCTCCACGATATCCTACGAAGTTTGATCGACGGCGTCCCCCAGGCTATGAGAAAGTGCTGGGTGTAGCAAAGGTCCAGCAGTTTCCGCAGGTCAGCATCGATGCGTCCAAATCTAACCCTGGCAAGAGCGACAATAGCAATGCAGACGACAAGTCTTCCAGTCTGCAGCGGTCCAGAAACGAGAGACAAGCTTCTCGAATGTCAGGCTTCGCAGCCGAAACATCTTCGCATGTCTCAGCTCGAAGACAGCGCAAACCTATCACTGCCTTTTTAAGCAACTATCGATCAGCCCTACCACGTCCCCTCAATCGGCGCGAAGAAGCTTTAGTTCGCGGCTCGACTTCTCCGCGCAATGCCATCTCTTCGTGGTTGAAAACAGTGGCTGAAGAGCTAAAGCTGCATCCAGATGCTCTACCTACCAAGGCACGATCAGGAAACAGGCAGGAGCTGAAGACCAACGAATCCATGTCGGATGAAATTGACTGGCTGCTGCGAGGATCGTCGCCGCAAAGCTCGGTGTCGTCTGGTCACAAAGACATGGACCATTTCTCGAACCGCGACCAGAGCAGCTTATTGAGTGGTACAGACAACTCCGTTTACTCGTTCCCGGATCAACACGCCTCGAAGCCGGATGGAGACTGCGCGAGGGTGACGCACATCGCGATGACAGAGCCGCTCCCTGATAAACATCGGCACAATGTAGAGTGGAGAGCGTTCCGAACTGCCACTGCCTCTCTTCCAGGGGTAGATAAAGATCGTCGTGAGCGCCGCACATCGAGGAAAGCAGAGCGGTCTCGCAATCCAATCTCCAATCGCCGTTCTAGCTCGACGTTCGGTCGGATCGTGTCGCCTGCCCTGCTTCAGCGTCAAAAAAAGGTCATCGATAGTCGCATCGAAAAGACACTTCATGATATCGAGGATCACTACATCCAACTGAAGAAACTTCGACAGCTTCAGGCAAGTATCGAGGCGGAGATAGCAGAAGAGAAGCGCCGTGAAGAGAAGGAGAATCGGCTTGAAGATGAGGAGATGATGCGCCAGAAGGAGGGGGAGGATGGCGCTGACGATAGCAATAAGTCGAATTTTTAAAGGTTGTTGGAGTGACAGGTGTATTCGTTTGAGAAGAGAGTCCTATGAGCCGCTTTGAGGGAGGGTGACTGGGCTTGTAAAAAACATGGCTTTTCAAGATGGCGAGAGAGCGGGTGCTGTGGGCATGGTATTTGGCTTCTTGGACATCAAGCTGTATTTGCTTTGATGTGATATGTGTAACAGGAGACTAGCAGTATAACACGTGTTTTACGTCAATTTCCCATCGTTGTCATCTCGTCTTCACCGCGTCTTTGCACCTTAGCGCGTCCGAGTCGAGCGTTTGCTACCTAGATAGGCAGTTCACGTCACGTAAACAGACGCGTCCATCAAAACAACGACCGTGACTTGTTGCAGCATACATATACCCTTGCCTACAACCCACACAATCGCCACACCGGTTGTAGTACCCTGGCCCTACGGACCCGAAACGATCTCATCGAAGACGATAGGTACCACGTATTCGGTAACCACGCCCAAGATGTCTGTCGCTAAGGCCAACCTGGCCCAGCTCTACACGGAAATCGGCGACGCTAGCCTGCTCGATCACGCGCCCTATGACCAGATAGTCACCGCCTCGCAGTATTATGATCCTCTCGCTATATCCTTCAAAATCAGGTTTGGCTATATCGTCGACAAATACAGCAAGAGACCGCAAGAAATCTGGGTCCTCTTCTACCCACCCATTAAGGAAGGCCGGCATCCCGAGATGCAATTCCACTCATTCGACCCCGATACGAATGTGTTCACCAAGCACGATGACAGCAACATCAGCACCACGGTTTCCGCACTCGCTAGCGCGTTCAACAACCCGAAGAAAGCAGCGAAGGGCAAGCACGTGGCGCTGGCCAAGTACTACTACCTAAAGGCTCTCGTATCAAGGGAGGCGGGAGGCGCTAGTGAGCTGATGATACCTATACCGATTACTCGCACTTTCGTGGACAGCTTGAGAGTCGTTTGCCGGGAATTTGAGGAAGCAAAGGAGAGATCGTCGCGATCACCGTCAGTAACGCTGGTTGACGATCATGACAGCGTCCTCAGTGATCCTCCAGAGGACCTTCTTGAGCCCACTCAGCCAGTCAAGGCAAGCTCAATCGTCACTGTCGAGGTATCCTCCGTTCCGGTAAGTACCCTAAAGAACAGGACAATACATTCTTGCTCCGATACCAACTTCAACAGACTGCCAATGTCGACATTCAGCGACTCGAAACCCTCCTTGCGGTCCGCGACGACGAGATCGAGCTCCATGCTTCCAACAGCGCTCTAGATACGGAGAAGAGGGCGTTGGAACAGCGGTGCCGCGTCAATGAGGAGAAACAGACCGAGATCAACGCTCGCCGCGAACTGGTATTCAAGGGGATGAGCTTGATGGATGCATTCAAGTTAGGCGGGCAGATGGAGCGGGAGGAGAAGCGCCGAAAGCTCGGTTGAAGTCGCTTGATGAAGGTCTTGACGTCCTGTATTGTCAGTCATACACTTGAACGCCTGAGCAGCAAAGCCTACCCTGGAGGCTACATAGTGTCTTACTTGTATAACTTGTAGACCTTAATGTATTGTATACTTCTGAGGTACCGATTTCAGCCGTAGGCCAGGACTAGACACAAAAGAGACTCATCGCTATGCCGTTGACCTGCACCCCAATGATTTGACAGCAATGGGTAACTGTCAGGTAGTGAATAATCCAGAAGCAACTAATACACTCTCGTAATTAGCGCATCTCGCTGAATATATGACCACCTCATTTGATCACTGCAGTAGGCACCGCTTTCGTATCTGCACGCTCAGCTCTACCTCTCACAAGCGTCCAAGCCTGTCGAAGACGCAATATTGCGACTCTCGCCACGATGTCCGCCCCATCCCCCCAACCCGACGACAGCCCTTCCTACGCCAAACTCAAGCGCGACCTTGGCGACGACGCGTCTCTCCTCAACTTTCTCCCCTACAAGCGCGCCACTTTCGAGCCGCAAAACGAGATCGCCGAAGCAGCGCCTGAGCGACTCCTCTATGGCGACATGATGGAGAGCAAAGGCTCGCTCTGGATCTACTGGACCCTCAACTACCACAACAAGAAGAAGAGCCACCACGACTACCGGATGATAACCTTCCAGACCATCGAAGGCGCCAAAGGCCATGAGGCGGGCGTGCGTCCGAGTTCAGTCCAGAACGTCGCATTGGCTTCAGCGCCTTTCAAGCATGCGAAAGACCACGATGCGGTCGCAGCTATCGCGAAGTACTTCTTTATCCGTAGAGGTATCGATATGCAACTGCAGTATCCGGTGTCGTCTGGCCCGTTCAAAGAGGCCCTTATGCGCGTGTGTCAGCATTACAAAGCCATATACAACGAGACGCAGGCCAACAAGGCAGCAAGCCGGCGTTCATCAGTCATGCCCACTGGAGGTCGCGATCAGAGTGTCGTTTCGCAATTCCAAGATCCACGAGAACCTTCGTATGCAGCTCCGTTAGCGCCATCGAGACCTGTGTCGCGCGCGCCATCCCGTCCCAAGAGCATGAGCAGTATGGACACTCGCAAGCGCCGGCGCAGTTCGGGCTCAAATCTCGACCGTCAGCCTGAGACAGAAAAGCGCAGCGCTCCTCGCGAGGGATCTAGCAACTTCTCATCCTATTTCCGACCACCTTCCCCGTTCCTCGCGTCGGTTCAGCCTTCCCTTCACGAGCGCCCTGGAGATGAAGAGATGCGAGACCTTTCCGTTAGTAACAACAACGAAGCAGATCACGTACAACCAGCCGACGGCGCGCGCCCGGACGACATTGACCGCGAGACGATGATGGATCAATATATTGAGCTCAAAGCCCGGGAAGAGGATCTTGATAGTAGGATCAGCGACATGGAGACGGAGCGTGTACGTATTGCGGACCAAGTAGCGGGGCTACAAGCGGACATCAACACGATCAGCAACCGACAGGGCGACTTAAAAGAAGAAAAAGACCGCGTGCGAGCGGAGAAGAAGCAGCTGCAGATTCAGCTAGATAAAGATGAGCATCTGGACTTTGGGTTTGAAGCTGGACGGAGGATGGAGACTAAGCGTCAACGGCGGGAGTAGTCTTAGGAAGGCACGGACCTATCCCCGACGCACTGCTTAGAGGTCGCTAAGGTTATTGTTAGCTCTCTTTACTAGAAACTAGTACCTTACTAGAGGTAACTATTAGTTATATTACTACTACTACCTAGCTCTTATTAAGTATTTTAAGCTAAATTTTTTAGCTTATAAACTTTTACTTATATAAATTACTATAAATATAGCTATATAAGTATATTAAATTTTCTTTTTTATATAATATTAGGTCTAACTTTAAAAAATTACTTTCTACTTTAGCTATACTTTAGTAGCTAATATATAAGCTTTTACTTATTTTACTTATAGCTAGTATAATAATACTAGCTTATTTTAGTATAGCTATACTTACTAAGAACTTTAATATAAAAAGTTTAATAATAGTTAAATATAGCTTTTTTATACTACTTACTTTTTTTTAAAGCTTTTTAATAAGCTTACTAATATAGCTATAGTTATAAGTAATTTACTTATATTATTAGCTTAAAAGCTAAATATATAAAAAGTATCTTAGGCTTAAAAGTAAGCTAAAAGTATTATTACTACTATTAAAAGCTTAAGTTTCTATAAGAAATTTTAAAACCTAGTAGAATTAAAATAACGTTTATAGCTAGATTAAATAGATAACCTTAGCCTTAGCTTCGCTAAATGCTAATAATTGTTTGCTTAACAGTTACTTAAAAAATAGCGGGGTTAAATCCTGTATTCTTTTTTTATGAGCTAGAAGGAGCAAGGGATGGCTAGCTGCAGATGGACGTGGCCCGGGGAGGATACACAGGTAGCTCGAGTTACCAGCAAAGACGAGTGCCCAGGTGGATCGTGTATATTGAAGTAGAACTGGGGACAGATAAAGTTTCTACAACAATCTCAATATTTGAGGTACATAAATTGGCAACATGTCGATGGAAAGGGGGAGAACCTGAAGGAGCTGTGAATAGAGTTTCAGAAGTGCGAAATCAGCTAGTGGCCCCCGCAAGTTCGATGACGCATGACGTAATCAGTAAATGCGGCTAACGGTAAAACTCTTGGCTCCCCAACGTAAATTCGCGTCGCGTCCTCGCGATCGAATATCATCTCAACCGCTTCCAGTGCGTACGAAGAACGTAAACCTGGGTCTTATCGATATCTGTAGCCTACGCGAAGTTGCGTTCACGCCAACCACGTCACGCATACCCGAACCCTGTGAACGACCCACATCGCGCCACGTAAAGAGCGGTCTGAACAACGATTGATACGATTTCTATCTTGTACTTTTCAATATATTCTATAGTACTTGAAGCTTTGACATCAAGACAACATTATACTTCAAAATTCCCACAAGCTTCCCGTACTGATTCAGAGCCCGCCCAGCCCTTTCCAGTCCCACAAACAAATCATGGATTGTTCTGACGGCTTCTCATTCAATGATCTCAATTGGATGAGACAAAACGAGATACCAAATGCTGTGAAGACAGCGCTACTATATGGCGAGATCCGTGGACCCGGAGAGAAAGCTGATGTCTGGATCTACTTAGACAAAGCCACGACGTCCCTTATCTGGCAGATCTACTACCCCGAGGGTGACGCCAAGCCTCAAGTCATCACCGTTGAAGAGGCTCTGGAGAAAGCGAAACCCTGTGCCTGGTTCAAGCTTGCCACAACCCCGGAGAAGCTGGAGGCCTTGGCCACGTACTATTTCGCGAGGAAGAAGTTGACGAAGAACTTCCAACCGAAACTCACGTTCAAACAAAACCGACTGCTCAGAGCCATGCTCGGTAATGAGGCCCCATCCAAGATCGTCAAATTACGAGTTCGTGTCCCCGAAGACCTTGGTCGAGAACTGTCACCAGAAGCCCTGGTTGAACCTCAACAACCTTCAGAGGTCGTTCCAAGTCAAAGAGCCCGCTCAAAGTCAACAATATCATTCCATCAGCTACCCTCACCATGCAGCACTACCGACTACGACGCGAAGGTATGTTACGAAAGAATCAGCTGTAATAAACGTCATCTAACAGCATGCAGCGCAATGATGAATTACGAAGATTGGGTCGAGTGGTTCGATCAAAGTAGCACCACTCAATCGACCCAATCGATCGAATCGACCGTTACTTTGATCTTCAAGACCGGGAGGAGACCGCCTGCACCAACCTAATGCGCCATAATAACCGAATAGAGGACCTGAAGCGGAAGAGGTCAGAGATTGAGAAACAAATCAATATAGAGGCGGAAGCTGTAGAGTTGCTCATCGCTGAGAGACATCAAGCCAAGGTCGCGAAGGACCGACTTTGGAGTGTGTTGTCGAGAGAAGAGGCCTACGAGCTGGGTGCCCGCGACACCGCAAGAAAGATTGCCAGAATCGATTGAGCTCAAAACCGATCCATGGCCTGATGTCGAGGTACTGCCATCTTCTGGAACCAACGATTTGGATGGAAGTGGATGCATCGCTTTACGACTAGTCACACAAGCCAGTCTACGACGACGAGTCGCCATATAGGAACTCCAATCCTCTGCGATCGATGCCCAGGCGCGAAGAACGTCGCAATACCGGCCACCAGTTCTCTCCGACTTTACTTCGGAACTTTATCTATTCGCGCAAATCTCGTCGCGTGGGTATCATTTGGGTTGCGGACGTCGTGGCTGGCACGTCGCTACGTAACATCGCAGTACTAGTGGACGGCAGCCAAACTATCACGTTGCGCACTCATGCGAGTCACGGGAAGCAACGCGTATAAAACAACTCGACCACACGTCTATCCTCGTCATTACACACCACTACCCTCGCTGCCAAACGAAAGCCTGCACCGACCGGCAGCGCGAAACTCGCTCCACGACGAGAACCAACGATCGAATACGCCGGAGCATCGCGCTATCAACAGATTCTTCCTGAGACGTCATTGAGGCGTCACAATACCCACATACTCCTGATGATTGATAAGCATCGAATAGCGAAAGGCGAAGTCGCGGAGTAAGCATGCAGATAGGCTGCCTGGCAATACTCGACGACGCGAAGCCAAGATCTGCGCTTCAGACACCAAGCAGACCTACCAGTCCAGACCTTTGGAAGCCTGATGTCAGGAGCTGGAGCAGGAGTTTGAAGATGGAACCCGAGCGCTGTGGCGCTGTAGTTTGGACGCATGAATGATGTAGGACAGTTTTGAAACACACTACCGTGTGGAATACAATACGATAGCTACGTGACTACAGCAACTTCTAGAGTCTCCGTGGTTTGCAAACGTCATACTGATCGTCCTGCTACTGCCGCTGCTACTACGGTACCAAGAAAGTCCCCGTCCAAGCCATTAACGCCGTACTAAGCACAGCGTAAACTAGTCTTCCTCGCTGCTGTCGTTCTCAGACTTTGCACCCTTCCCCTCCCACTTCGTCGCTCTCTTCACCACCTCGCCTCCAAGAACGAAGATAGCGCGCTCCTTCGGGGTGAGTGACGACCGAAGATGCTTCATCTCGACTCCAATGTGCCGGTTCTCTTCCTTCAGCTCCCGGCCCTCCACCTGCATGTCGGCTAGCTGAGTCTCAAGAGTTTTGATCTCATCGCGCACATCCTCCTGCTTCTCCTTGTTGATCATGATGTTTTCTTTGCACCTGCTCTTCTTATCGAGGGCGTTACGATAAGCGTCAGCGAAGTCGATGGACGATTGGGAGTTGGGGCTCTTCTCGACCTGGCAGCTTGTCAGTATATAACGGATTTTAGATGATTAGGTGAAAGTTACAAGGACTTCTGGAGAACCCCGGCGTGTTGATGAAGTACGCGAAGTGTCCATAGCGTCGCTGTTGTCTGCCTCAACGGGGTCCGAGTGGATGAGGAAATCTTGGCCTGGGTTGACCATTACTGGGGGAGAAGGTCGTGCTGTACCTGCCGGAAGAGACGATCGCAGTGGTGGTGTGCTCGTAGTCACTCGCTTCCTGGGTAGGTCCGGGGTCATGGTGCGAGCCCTCTTGAGAGAATCGCCTTCGGGGATAAACAAGCTCGGTTCTTTTGATACTGCGGGAATCATAGAGACCGTAGGAGCGCGCTGAGGGGTGGGCTGCGGAGTGCGTCTAGCCTTGGCCAGTTTGACGGGGGGGCTGATCACTGCAGGCTGGCCGTTCACCTTCACCACCGAGCCAGCTCTTATTCCAGACTGAGAGACTGACCGCTTGACAGCGTGCGCGTCCTGAGCGGGCGAAGCGTGCGTCATCACCACCGAGCCATCTCCTTCTGGCCTAGACTGAGAGACTGAGGGCTTGGTACTGTACGCGTTTTGTGCAGCAGAGGCGCGTGACTTCTCCTTCTCACTATCCGCGGCCACCTTCACAGCGTACTCTCCAGCCGTCTTGCATGCCGTAGTCAGCCAAGTGGTGAAGTAACCATTGACTATCCATGGCACTGGTGTATTAACTCCCTTGAAGATGAAGTAGTACTTGATCACTACGCGGAGCTGGTCCATATCCATAGTGCCCGCTTTCTTGAGGCACTTGAACGCATTTGCCGGAAGAGCGAGTCTGAAGAGGTCAGTACGTGTTCTACATTAGCTCATACAGCAGGAATGACTTACCTCACCGCCTCCTCCGCGCTTATGGCTCCTCGGAGCTTACTGAGACGGTCGAAGATGTTGAAGCGTTGCTCGGGTGAGCGGCCATCAGCGTGATCGTTCTGTAGCAGAATCCACACCTGGCAATCTTTATCCTTCCCTTCCTTCATGGTACCGAAGAGCATACGAAACGGCATCATATTCGGACGCTCACTCTTGTGGTCCGCGAAGGCGGCAAGCCGGACCTTGGTGACAGGGAGATGATGGAGAACTGGGACAAGGGCTCGGGTTTCGGCAAGGGCCGTATCGGCCGCACCTACTTGGTTCTCCATAGTCATTGGGATCAGTGCTGAGATTGAAGCAGGTGCTTTCGGTGTAAGGTAGCTGAGTTGGTTGTCGCGTCGTATTTTGTGTTGATCGCGGCGTTTGCATTGTATGAATGGGGTTAGCGTGGCTCTAGCGCGCTTTCGATGGCCACGGGGAGAAGGTGTAGCCTAGCCATGAGGTACCCGGGAGGCATTCGCTGTATTTTATTTGAGCTTTTGTTTCTGTAGACGACATTGAGTACCTCCTGGGTACAGTTCATGCTGGTGCAACTCTGCGAACATACTCTATCAGTACCTGAGTACCTGCGAGCTTTCCATTACCACACACACCGTTGAGCATGTCGCAGTCAGCGCATCAGCGCTGTGAGGTCTTCTAATTAGATGTATGACGACCTATCTCCTACGGAATCTGTAGGCCTGATCTGTGCGTCGATTATACCACTAGCGTTAAGTCGGCTTTGATTTTGCATTTGCTCTCGCCTTCCCAGATATCAAAGTTCAACAATAGTACTGTATCGCCTGTCAATGACAACTGCAGAGGAGACCCAAGCGACGCTGCCCTTACGATGGCAACGCTGCATCAACAGACTGAACGCCACGTTAGTCCGCCGCGGCTTGTTCACAGTCATAGAGGAAGTGCTCTCTCCTGCTGCACCCACATTCAACCAGGCAATTCTACAGGGACGCAAAGCTTTGAAAGCCTCACTCGGGGACCGAAAGCAGAGTGATGGTATAACAGTTCCCGTATGGGCGTACATACTCCTCGATAGCAATGGAAGTGAGCCATTGATCGTGTTTCGCGACGAGGTGCAGCTTCACTCGAATGGCGCGGAAACGGCTCAACTATACCCGCGATCTGCTTCGTCCTTATTGCGAAAAGCGAATCATCTCAAATCGCCGTTCTGTCTCCTTCATCAAGAAACAGATGAAGGTTTCAAGGATGGGCGCGGTATGCTTTGCGCAGTCATCGCCTACTATGCGCTGATAGCAGGATTGAGCGACTGTGCCATCCGATGGCGTCGGTTTGACGCCTGTATGATTGCCGCCCTGGATTATATCAACATTACCCTGAAATGGATGAGCGAAATACAGCATGAGCCGACGCCCAGCACAGCGACAGCCATGAGACCTTCACTCATCGTGAGACTCCCCATAGGACGAGAGGCTCTTGCAAAGATAACTGGAGTTTCCCGTGACTTCGAAGTTCCAGACAGCGAAGACGAAGAGGATATCATGCTTCCCAACAAAGACATCCAAGAGCAGCCAGGTATCCCAAACGCCACGCGCCAACCCGCATTCCCCGTTCTAGAGGAGGTACCAGACACCATCGACAGCGTCTTCGGAGACAACGTGGCCGGCGTCGCAGAAGAAGTCGACAGCGTCATCGGGGATGCCAACGACAGTATCATTGTGGCAAACAACAGATCCCAAGTACACGGAAACGAGCAAGCATGCCATCCCTCGTTAACGATCAGGAAGCGCAAGCTGAAGGATATTACGGCAGGAAGCGATGGCGACGTGGTCGAGGAGATGGACGGGCACGGTTGGCGGCAAGCTGCTTGGGACCGATCACGAAGGAGGTAGGGTGATTGAATTTGAGGGGTTGATAAGGTGATACTGTTTGGAAGGTCATATTGTACAGTAGAGTGTTGAGGTATCGTCACTTCGAAGTTAGGATGGCAGCGGCAAAGGCCGGCTGTTACGTTTCCCGCCCGAAGTTTTACCGACAGCTGGAGCTAATCCTTTCGCGATCTAGCGCAATCTGAGGAATTCCCACGATCCTGCACACATCCTCCATCGATGACTAAAGCTCACTTCTCTCCCCAGACGTCTCTCTGCGCCCTTTCTTGCATCCGTCCAACGCAGCCACCGCCTCGTTACTTGCCTTCAAATGCTCGAATTTTGGTGCATCTTCTCCCAATCCCCATGCAAACACACCACCAAGCCCCTTATCCTTCATGATGATCTGCATCTTGCGCTTAATAGCCTCAGGCGTATCCCAGGTCCAGAACAAGTTCTCTTCAGCATCCCAGTAGTACTGCCCACCACCAACCTCGTCATACGTACCGCTCTCCATCGCACGCTCGTACGATGCAGAAAGTTCCTCGGGAACAGCGTCGTGCCATGAGAATGCGCCGGCTTTACCTAGGTCAGCGCCTGTAACAGGGTCTTCCATGAGTTCTGTCGCGCAGCCGATGGGGTTGACACTGCATGTCGAATTCGCAGCGGTCTTGTACCATTTGATATAGAATGCCAGTCCCAAGTTCGCTTTTTCGGGCGGCACGCCGGCGTCGAGGTATGCATCGATGGCTTCTAGCGAGTTCTGGATTCCAGTGTGATGCTTCGTTACGTTGTCGCGGCGGTTGAACATGTCGTATGTCATGATGTTCAGGTAGTCGACTGACTCCATGATTGCGGGGATGGTAGATTGGGTGAAGGCTAGCATGTCGCGTGGTAGACCGGGGACAGCTGCTGAGATGGTCTTGTCAGGCCCTAACGCTGAGCGGATTTCCGCTAGTAGCTTGGGGTAAGCAACTATCTCCCAAGCTTTGTTGGAGTTGAGATGGCCAGGTGTTTTGTAGTCTTCGCCGTTGCCGCCTGGGTATTCCCAATCCACGTCGATACCTTATGAGGTCAGCTTCTTCTATCATCGTGCCTGTTCGTGTGCGACGCACCATCAGCGCCGGTAGCATCGAGCATAGCCTTGGCGTTGCTAGCGAATAGCTTCCGGCTTTCTTCTGTTCTGGCGGCTGTCGAGAAGCCATCCGTATCTCCCCATCCGCCAATCGCGACTTGGATGATCGTACCATCGGCGAACTTGGGCCGAACTTCTTCAATGGTAGTGAAGAGCGGCCATTCATCTTGCTCTGGAGTGTTGAAGGTATCAGAGCGCATGAAGGCGAGGGCCACATCAGTAATGTTCGACACCAGATTTAGCTCCGGCACCACGTTATGTTGCCTGATAACCATCAGCGACGTTGTTTCATGTAGTACTTGCAGGCTTTTGGCTTTACCCTGTCAGATACATGATGTACTTCAGCCTCGTCGTAGTGGCCGCTGCAGCAGCGAACGTCCAGGCCATGTAGAGCCATAGCCAAAGTGTTGTAGCCATAGTTTGTGATCGGTCTGAACGTCAAGACCTTTTCAAAAGAGCACTAAGACGCGTCCAGCCGTGGTATGGTGACAGTGGCTGATGGCAGCGGGTCCCGAAGATGCCCCGCAATTGACTAGGTCCTTCACGGACTAGCGTCTTTGGTCGACATCCCGTCGCACCTCCAGGGCTGGGTAGGTGCCCGGCAGTCGCGTCTCGTCGAAGGTCAACCCCGAAAGGCCTCAGCCATCGCAACGGCAAAGCCTACGGCCGCCCTGGACGGAGCTGGATCGAATTTCATGGAGCGTCATGAGCTGACAACTGCTTATTGTGGCTTGCCCCGCTGTCACTGGACTGGCTGGAGACGTTGCGCGATTGGTAGGAAGAAGCCAAGAGCTTCAGCCTTCCGATCAGGGTGTCATCCGCGCATCTCATCTTCAGCCTGGTCGGTCTGCTCAAGGAAACCTGCTACCTTTCAGATTACATACTTGCTCTAGCATTCCGTCCACCTTCCCGTGAGCTGAGCGTGTGCTCATACCAACGACACAATGGGGGCAACCATGTCCAAGAACGCTACTTCCAGGTCCCAGTCGCCATACGAAGCTCTCCCTTTATCGCACGGAGAGATACGCGTCCTGAAGGTTGCGCTCGGAAGTGGCGACGACATAATCAAGTGCAAGATGAAACGCATCTCGCTGCGCACCTGGCGCGTACGAACCTATGAAACTATCTCATATTGCTGGGGAGCTCCTCGAGATCCGTCCACCATAGAGCTCAATGGACACCTGACAAAAGTACCGGCAAGCTCAGAGGCCGCTGTTAGACGCATGCGACTCAGCGACCGACCGCGAGTACTCTGGATCGATGCCATATGTATCGATCAGTCGTCGACGACAGAACGCAGTACACAAGTAGCTTTCATGGGAACAGTTTACAGCACCGCAAAGCACAACCTCGTTTACCTTGGCGAAGATGACGACAACATGGCTGATAGAGGTATGAAGGCTCTCGAAGTCGTTGCGGACGACATGCGCGCCGCGACTGCAGACTTCACCCTAGTGTGGGAAACCATCCGCAATGAGAATACGGGTGTCATTGTATCCTCAAACGAACCGTTTAGCGCGGATGTAGATTTCGAATCTCTTGAAGCTCTTTTCAATCACCACTGGTTCAGGTAAGACTATACGTCCTATTTCACGTCGAGTTGAATTCAGCGATTATAGACGTCTGTGGGTGCTTCAAGAAGCGGTTCTTGCCTCATCCAATACCTGCCATTGGGGCACTTATACTCTCAATCTACTCGATATAGTACGAGGTGCAGCGTGGCTCCTGTACAGACTTCGATTCATTCCTCGTAGTCTTTCCGATTGCGCTGGCATGCGCTGTGCCTTCGAGATGTTCGACATCATCTACCCCGACCATCGCTTTGCTTTTGAGCGCGAATACCTATCCAGTATGTTCGTGACCATTCTAAACTTCGAAAAGACTGAGCCAAAAGATAGCATCTTTGCGATTCTGGGCTTACTGGACAAAGACAGATCCCTAGAAAACAGTCAAGCGGCATTACTTGAGGTTGACTATGCAAAATCGCTTTCTAGCGTATTGCGCGATGCTACACGGTATGCCTTGTGTCAAGGAGGTAGTCTGCACCCTTTTAACATGATCGATCACGACTTCGATGTGTTGGACGATCCCCAATCGTTTCCGACATGGGCCATTCGCGCAGACCTGCGACGAGAAGCTTGGGACGCTCTGTCTATACCTAATCATTTCAATGCTAGTGGTGGTCTCGAGGCGCCATCTTTACTTAATGATGTTCCTCTTGGCGAAGAAGTGCTGCTTCTCCAAGGAATAGTGGTTGATGAAGTATATCAAACGACCGCCTCGTGCCTAAGAGGTACCTGGGACAGCTACGAAGAGTTTCACGAGTGGCTGATCTCTGTCATGGGTACAGTTTTGCGCCACTGCAACGTCGCAAGTCGGGAAGAGCTCTATCTAGCCACGGCTTTTACTCTTGCGGCCGAAGAAACCTGGAATAGACGACGCGCACAGTCGAGTGATGATGTACAGGGCCTTTTAGATTATCTCAAGAGCTTGACCCCGGACGATAAAGATGAAGCCTCAGATGGCGACAGGATCACGAAAGGTTTTGACTCGGGAAAGATGATGTCGGCGCGCGACGCTTCTTTCGTGGATTATTGTATGAACCGCCGTTTCTTCGTTACCGGGGCTGGGCGCGTGGGTATAGGACCTCGTTGCATGCAACCCGGAGATGTCATTGTAGTCCTAAGAGGAGGAAGAAAGCCTTTCATCCTGCGAAAGAAAAGCGACGGCTATTGGCTGCTTGGTGAGGCCTATGTGCATGGCATCATGGACGGCGAGGCGGTGCAGTTGCACGAGGCTCAGGGCGGATCAGAGGAGGTGTTTCGTGTGCGATGAAGAGGACATCTTTCTACAAGAACGGTCCGGCGCAAGTGTAGCTTTGGGCGAGATGTAAGGTTTCGAAGAAGAACGCCCATCTGGACTACTATCATAACAATCCGCAGACTCATCCTACAATGATTGGAACATACACAGAACCCCAGACCAAGCGACTAATACACTACCATATCGCACCACCAACATCACATCACACCACCAAGCCCCAGAACAACGACCGCAACCAAAACCAACACGCATCACCCACACGTCACACACCACTCATTCACTCATCACATCCAAAACCACAATGCAAAACACAATCAAGCACACCATAACACACATTTCATACATCTCACACACCCCAAGGTGCTGTCCAACTTTCTGCATTTCCCTATTTTCCACCATCCATATCATACATACGCCCATCGGGTATCATGACTCCATACCCAGTGCAGTCCAATCCAACCCAATCCATTTCCACACCATGCTATGCAGTACTTTCGTGTTTGAAGCAGATAAAAACCCAAGAAACGCCCTCGCTATGCATACAAAATCTTCATATGATACACTCCTTCCTCCAATATCTCTGACTTCGTTCCTCCTGTTCGTTTGTGTGACGCGTAGTTCAATAGTGAAGGGAAGGCCAGGATGCGGGGACGGAAGCATCAGACGACTAATCTGAGAGTTCAATGGCATCGTCTTCCGTCGCGCCTGGTTTGCCGTTTGCACCGGGGTCTGCTGCGCCGCCGCCTTCGTCACTGCCGTTCTCACTACCATCGTCTTCATCTTCGTCTTCGTCCTCGTCTTCTTCGTCGAAGGACTCTGCATCCTCATCTTCTTCAATCTCGTCTTCCTCGTCGAGATCGGAGTCTTCGTCGTAATCGAGCAGTTCTTCGTCGTCGCCGTCATGCATCTCAGAGTCTGCATCTTGGTCTTCTGCGTCTCGGTCGTAGTACGCTTCCTGTTGCTCCTGCTCCTGATGTTGCTGGTAGGGCGCAGCCTGGGAATGAGTAAACTGAGCTTCGGGATAAGACGATGTAGTGCCAAAGTGGTCATAAGACTGGACGTCCTCTTCGTTGTCGGTCATGATGGCGTGCTCATCCTGAGCATCGACATCGATGACGTGTGCGCCGTTTATCAATGCAAAATCGCTAGTGAACTGGTCTTGCTTGTAGCTCGCCGGTTGAGAAGAAGTCTGCTGGACGAAAGAAAGCTGTGTGGGTATTGGTGACGAGATATCCAGTGGCTCTGTGCTGGCGGGTCGGGTGCTAGCGGGTGATTTGCTGAGACCCTGTTCGATTCGGTATGCGCGTACGGCTTCCGCGCCTTGGCCGTAGAGATGGCGTGGTACGAAGCGACTTGTACGTTCCCAGTATGCTGGACGGTTCTTGGTGGATGTGCTAGTGCGGAGGGTGCTGCCGTATGTCGATGTGCCGTATGTGGACTGTCGGCTCTGAGATGCCGAGAGTCCAAGGTTGGGCACGCTGCGACTCCAGTCGTGTTGGACATTTGATGAAGTGGCCGCGGGAGATGCAAGACCCCTAGCCCGTGCGATGAGCTGGCTTGCTTTTGCATCAAATGATCCTGATCGATACGACTTGCCTGGGGTGAAAGAAGGAGGCGGCATCTCAGCTCTTGAATCTGCCAGCGTCCGTCGCGCCCTTGCAATCAGATCGTTCGTGGAATCGTTAAATGAAGACCGTCCGCTAAACGACATTGCGCCGTTGAAGGAGTGAGACGGTGATGTAGTGGATGTTGACTGCCTAAAGGACTCCTTGATGGCATCAGCACGAGCGCGCTGTTCTTCGAGCATAGTTCTCGGTGCTGACTGCTCATGTTGCTCCGGTGCAGGCGACGCTGGTGACAACTTGGGTCGCTTGGGCTCGATGAGCTTGGGCTTCTCTTCGTCTGATGAACCAAAGTCGAAGCTGCGCTTCCGGTGCTTGCTCGGATCGATGCCCATAGCGCGCAACCTGAACCAGTCCGTCTCGGTCCGGTCTACTGGCGCATTCGCAACGGCTTGCTGATATGCCTGGGAGTATGCGGTGATTGATGTGCTGGCGTTGCTTGTGCTCTTGTCAAAGGTAGACTCAGGAGATGGGTTGTTGACCGGCACCGATTTGGCAACGTTCACACCATTCGTGTCCGAGCTCTGAGCCTGGTGTCGCTGTTGCGTTCGCTTGGCGCGCCGAGAATTCGAAGGTTGCTGAGACACCGATCGCCCCTCTGGTGGTACTACTGTCATCTTACCGTTCGATGTTGCCGGCTGTACCGGTGCAGGCGCGTCTGCCGGTTGTTCGTCTGGTCCGGCCTCCGCCTTTGCTCGCTGCTCTTTCAGTCGCCTCCTCCTCTCTCGTGCCTTTTGTAATTTCTTCTTCTTTTGCACCGCCAACATCATCTTGGCCAAGCCTGCCCGCTTCAACTCATCTAGATATCTCTGATGCTTCTGATCTACCATCGCCACTCTCCTCTCCATCTCTACAGTGATTGCAGCTTCCTTTGCTAAATTCATAGCAGCGTTTTCGACGAATTGCATCAGCAATCCCTCCTGGGGGTGAAACATAACATCCGCCGTGAGCGCATGCAATGCCGAGTCCTTCTCTCGTATCCGTGTTTGCCGTGCTTCCTCCTCTTGTACTTGACGGAATCTCGCCTGTCGAGCCAACTCTTCTTGCTGCTCGCGTGCCTTGCGCTCTCGATCAGCCTGTTCTTGCCGCTGTCGCGCAGCCGCAGCTTCCGCAGCCTCGGCCTCACGCTTCTGCTCTGCTTCCTTCGCTTGCTTTGCTCGTTGGGCTTCCTGTACACGTCGGCGTGCTTCGTCCAGTTTCCGTTGCTTCTCAGCTGCCTCCTTCTTCACCTGCTCTGCCTTCTGTGCTTCATCTTCGTGTGGAGAAGTATCCGTCGGAGGCGGTGTTCCTGATGGGGTGAAGGACTGTTGTGGGGTTTCTTGCGAGGGTGTAGCATTGAACGAAGATCCAGTAAAGTTGAAAGCAGAAGCTGCTTTGGGTGTAGTCGTAGCCGGAGGCTCTTCTCCCCAATGGAATCCTTTCTGGAATTCAGCTTCAGCTTTCACCTGAGAAGGTGTTTTCGAAACTATTGGGTTGAAGAGGTTCGCTGGAGCTTGGGTTGTTGTAGACTGAGGCTGCGCGGTGTTGTTCTTCAGGAAAGGATTCGCGGGAGTCGGTGTAGTGGTTGGCTCGGCCTTCGCAGCATTGTTGAACTTCAAGAAGGGATTTGCGGCAGTCTGTGGCGTCGTAGATTCCGGTTGCGCAGTGCTGTTCTTTAGGAAAGGGTTTGATGATGGTGCAGTCGGTGTCGACTGGAATGAGTTGGTGTCCTTGCGCAGGAATGGATTGGCCTTCGCGTCCGCCGGCTGTCCAAACTGAATGCTGTTCTTGGAAGGATCGAATAGGCCAGGCTGGACGGCTTTCGCGAATGGATTTGGAGTTGTCGTGGAATTGCCATTCGGCTGAAAGGGAGATGCGGTCGCGTTGAAGCCGAAGCCACCAGCAGATGGTGTTGCGTCGGAAGGTTGCTGTTTGAAGACACTGGTGGTCTCTGGAATGAACAACGACGTCTGGTCTTCCATTTGTTGAGCTTGCGTGGCAGACAGCCCGCCCTTCCTGGCTTCCTGTACAGTCATGCCTGCGATGACAGTCGACAAGGGACGACCACATCGCTTGGCCTCGACGATAGTTGCGGAGAAGAACTGAGGCTTGATATCGGCTTTGGCGAGGACATTCGCTTTCCTGTCGTAATGCTTCTGTTTGATATCCATGAAGCGCTGTCCTTGCTCGTTGAATTCGAAGACAAAACCGTGCGCCTCGCAAAACTCGACGGCCTCGTCTTCAGTGTCCATGCCGAGTACTTCTCTCAGCCTGTCGGTTGTCCAGAATTCGACGGAAACCTGATGCCTGTAGAGACCGACTCGGTAGCAACGCCAGACTACATCCAGTGCAACGTGACGGACCCTGTTGAAGGATATAGCGGCCGCACATGCCATGAGATATGATACCCGGGGCGACTTGATCAACTCCCAAAACCGCTTCCAATTCGACTGGCATTGTACCCAGTTGTCGTAATTCCTGTGAATGAGGATGGACTTGAGGAGGCGGAAGATCTCGAGAGCGGTTTGGACCCGTGGGTTGTTCCGTAAATCGCTAGGTAGACGATGGAGTTCGTTCTCGAGCTGGGTGTTGGCGTAGATGGGAGCCAGGATGAGGCGATATGCCCAGAACTCGGCTTCGCACTCTGATATGATGTTGGCGCGTCGATTGTCGGCGTATCGCTCCTTCAGTGAGATGAGGGTCTGATTCAGCTGCTCGACATCTTGTTGATGCGAGTAATCGTCCTTGGTACTCCGCGCCATGTGATGAGCCGACAACATGTAGAAGCGGGCGCTGTACTCGAGCGAGGTGAGTAGTACCGCGATGTCGGCCCTGTTCTCGATACGTTGTGTGCGGAGGTCCTTTCGAACGGCTCGTGTGCGATCCCAAAGCCATGAGTGGAGGAACTGGAAATCGTCTTCGTCTAGGCGGCCGTACAGGTACTTGAGGGTTTTCTGCGGATATTAAATCACGATCATGTAGAGAGTTCCGCTAACTTACCAAGCAGGTGGCTGGCGACCGAATCTCTGAGACCAGCTCTACGTCCATGCCTGCCGCTGACCGCGCGTATGCCTTGACCATGCGCGACTCATCTGCGATGCGCTGGCTACGGGAGGGTAGGTGTTGGGTCTCGGGTGTGCATTCGGGGGCCTTGACGTCGAGTTCGACTATGCGACGCACGCGCTCGTATTCCGGGCACATTTCCTGGCAAAGACCGTACAGCTTGACGGAGTCGATCAGGCGCATCTGGCCTTCAGGGTTCATGAGACCATCGCGGACGAACTTCTCGCGGATCTTGGGGCGCTCCGCTTTGATCTGTGCCTGTCAGTATTGACTAAAAGACACGATGTATGTAGTCCTTACGTGTTGCAGTCGCTTCTGGTATTCGTGGGGTGCAAAGGATGGCGCAGAATTCCCGCCGAACGGATTCGAAGTGGAAGCGTTCCTATAGGTATTTAGTTAGAATAGGCCGCGAGCGGCCATGGAGGCCCTCGTCTAGTATAGATCGCAACGACGGCGGTGGTGTAGTATGCATCCTGGTGATGGCGCCCTCGGTCCGCCCGCGCCCTGTGCCAACGTCAGAGGGAGTATGTCGACTTACGAATTGCCGGAGTCGTTCTTCTGGCGTCCCTGCCCGCCTTTGTATAGACCTTGCGCCGGTCGCTCTTCGTTCTGCGCATTGTTCCTGCCGCGTGCGCGATTCGCATTCGAGTTGTTGCCGCCTTTGGGACCGCGTCCTCGATCGCCTCCGCTGGCGCCTCTCCCACCTCGCGGTGTCGCCATAGTCGCGACTCTGTCACGAGGGTGTTAGTGCGCGATCAGCCAGGGTCAATGGCGAATGCGACAGTGAGGTTCCGGGTGCGGCGAGAGATCGGTAGTCGGGTCGGTTGCGCTGGTGGCCGAGTCGGGTTGAGTGCGACTGGCGGGCGCTGCGAGAAAGCATCAAAGGCCCATCCGTGTCGCGAACAAGAGAGCCACGGATGAGCTCAGAGCCCGGGCCTGTGACGCGGTCCTAGCGCCTTGGCACACGACGTGTGGCTGGTGCCCGAGTCGCCGCTTCCACTTTCACCCTTGCTTGCAACATCAACACCTCAATTCACTCATAACATCACGCTTAGCCTTCAGAAGCTAGTAGATTCGATATCTTGATTGATATCTAACATATCCGAAATGCGTAACTATCGACATGCGATACTTACATGTCTTTTCTCCCCGTATTTACCTCTACGTGGGTTTGACCGCCTCGCCTCCGCAATACTGACGGTCACCCATCTCCATCCACTTCTTGAAAGACCAGCTACCCCCCAGGTTTTACACAACGCCTTTCAGCAAGAACAGTCCCAAACATAGGCAATCCGTTCCCTATCCAATTACTTCCTCCACTAAACAGCCATGAACTTTTGTACCAGCGTCGTTGCAATGCAGTCGTGGGCGGCGTGACGTCGTATGGGGTATATTGCAAGACATGGACCATGTAGAATGCAAAATCAAGAAAATGCACCAAAGCATATTCCAGCGAGTGTGCCGAGGCATCCAGCATGGGAGGTGCCCAGTCGCTGTGCTGGAACGGAGCTTGACAAATGCGACATGATAGAAAATGAGTAATGAGCAATGAGTAATGAGATCGTCGCAATCGGGAGTCGTTCCGAAGAAAGAAAAACATAAAGATGAACCGAAATAGATTCGAGCACGTAAGCAAAACGAAAGAATGCACGCTAAATCGCAGGCGATTAATGATGAGAGCCTTCCGACTCACAGCTGATGCTGGACAAGTGCGGTAGGCCGTCGAAGAACGACGGGACAAACATGTCATACTCGTAAGGATATCCGGTATTGCTACTGAAAGCGGTACTCTCGTCTTGGTACGGTGTGTCGAACATGGTGAATGGCTGGTGGTATGCTGATGCAGACACTGGAACTACGTTGTTTGAGCCAGGAACCTGTCGTGACTGCGGTACATGGTGGTAGCCCGAATGACTAGTACAATACTGCATTGGCTGGCTGCATTGCAAGTCGCTCTGACCGCGGGACTGGTTATGAAACGGTGTGTGGTTGGCCACCTTGACGTCTAGGTCCATGTCCTCATCTAGATGAAGAGAGTGCATCGACTGACCAAAAGAGGTGTTGGGCGTCGTAGTAGAGCTGCATGGATGCATGTGTTGTGGTTGAGATATTGCCGGTCCTCGAACGGGGGCTTGCGCTTGCTGTTGGGATGTCAGAGGTCGCCGAGCTTTCTCCTCCCGTGGCAGGTGCGACTCAGTCGCGGTGTTGTCAACCTCGGTCTCGTTGCCAGATACATCGGCGTCGGGCTCTATCCTCGGAGGCGGAGTAGCCCTGGCCCGTCGGAAGCGCTTCCTAGGTACGGGTTGCTGGCGTGGCGGTCTCGTTAATGGCTGCCAAGTCACATGCGTCCCTCTGCGGGGGTCTTGGTTGTTTGTGCCTTCGAAGAGGTTGTAGTTGAAGATGTGATCTTCGTATAATTGCGCAATATCGAAGAGGTTCGGTAGAATCTCGGATAGGGCTCGGCCTTGCATCCGCTCACTGAATCTGGATCCTTTCGACGAGGAGAACTGGTCTGGCGGCGTGGTCTCAACGGCATACTGCGCGGCGTGTTTGAGCTTGGCGACCCATGGACTTCTACGCTTGGCCTCGTCGATTTTGCGGTGCTGAAGCATGAGATCGACTGCAAGTTTCAAAAGGCCTGAAGAGAATTAGCTGTCGCTCACTTGCACAGGCAGATGTGATAGCTTACCCGCCTTATCCAGATGCGAAGGCTCTTCGTAGGGCACATCGTGGGGCCACCAAGGTGGGGTGCATTCAGAGGGCTGCTCCTTGGGCAGCTTCTTGTGGTAGGGCCCGTACAGGCTGAGACGCTTAGGCTCTAGTTGCTTGACCCAAGCCGTGACGATGGGCCGCACTGGTTTCATGGTGAGCTCATCGAGTCTTCGGTGGAAGAAGCCCATCAACGGTTTGACATCGCCAATGTAGAAGGTGTAAGACTTCTGTGTTGCCACAGGGACATCTCTATCGTCGTACTGCTCGTCGTCTCCATCTTCACTGAAGTGCTGAGCTGCTCCTGGACGCGGTTCCCCTGCGCGCGACCGAGCTCTCTTCCGGCTCTTGGGCTGAACATCTCCCGACGTAGCTGGGCCTGTTAGCGGGGGCGCATACAGAGCAGGCATTCGATCTTACCCGGTACCTGGACCACGGCAGACTGGTAGACTGGTGTAGGAATGGCTTTGGGCGGATCTGCCAGACGGGCTACTCCCTGCGATTTTGCTGGGCCGTTGCACAGGTGTTCGAAGCCAGGGATGGGCCTAAAGACGTGTTCCTCTCGGCCCTCAGGCGAGATGACCTTCCAGCAGCCGATAGGTGTAGGGACGGCAACAGGCTCCTCTGGTTCGTCCTTCTTGATGGTGGCTTCGACAGCGTGCGAGGATGTTGCCTGAAGAAGTCAGCATATGTGCTCGTCGCTATTGCCGTCTATGATGCCACGCGCCTGCCGGGTCCGGTTATTTGGGCCAAGGCGGCCGCTAATCGTCGCGCCAGCGGCTCATGTGGAGGGAGGACCCGAAACCTTATCTACAGTGCCCCCGAACGCAAAAAGAAACCGTACTCACCGACGACTGCTCCTTCACATCACCAGCGTGAACCATCGCCCACGCGTTTTCCCCAAATCGGTCTACCGCCATGGCGCCGCCATCGTCCTTCCGTATTGGTCGCCGGTCCTTCGCGTGAGGAGCCAATGGGTCCACGGCCCGGAACATCGCCATCGGTAGCTATGGAGCTGCAGCTAGCGAATCCCGCGAACTGATCGATGGATCGCCTTTGTATCGTATGGGTGTATTTTTCCGTCTTATGGCGCCCGAGGAAAGCTCGAAAGTACGAACAGGCTACACATCGGTCAGTCAGCATCTTATACTCTACAGGAGCCATGACCCTGGAGCGACCGAATGAGGCAGTATTGCTTGACGAAATGACCAAGATCATCTACATAGACTAGTCGAGTACAGTTTTGAAGTGCGCACACTTCGCTTAACCTTTTGCGCTGGCAGTGCTTACCTGAAAGAGCAAGTTCTAGAGGAACCCCAGTCTTTGGATGAACGCAAGATGCCCCTCTTCCGCTGCAGATCCGAGATAAGCCAGAGCTCGATGCCGAGTTGGATGCCAACGAAAAGCCTCTGCTATATCCAAAAGCAATGGGAGGTACGACTCGTCACGAGCCTTAACTCACAGCAACGAGACTTGGATAAGGTGGCTAGCCGAAAAAGGCTGGGTGCGGAATCGGAGGAGGGTGGCACACAAGCCTGACCGGTCTTCCAATGATTGTGTGCCAATGGTGCAAACCCAAAAAGAGCCACGTTCCAAGGATAAAATGCAAATACAAGAACGTGATACTGACAGCAACAATAGGACCGAATGTATTGACCGAGCTCTCAGGTTATAAAGCAGGCCTTATTCTGCTATGACAACTGAGCCCTGCACTTTTCGACTCCTATCTACTGCACGTAACCTCACAGAATCCACTTGGCGACGACAACACCCCGGCATTTCAGCAAACGAGAGAAGACATCGCATGATCTGGCCACCCCGCGGATGTCGACTCGAGGGCTACCGCAGGTGTTAAGGGATTGAGGCCTCATCAGGCCTTTGCATCTGAATTGGGCTTGCGGAGACGTCTTGTGCATGACTCCCGCTTCCCCGTCCGCACCTGCCTTCACTCTCAGTCGACACGATGCCGAAAAGATGACGAGTGTTAGGCGCGAACAGGGGTCGATGTCTCCACAAGGATGTATACACACTAACGCTAAAGCATGCTGCATAACGGACACGGGGTCGTGCCGTGGGATTCCATCATGCAAATCAGCAAATCGTATCTGGAGGCCTCGAATCTCCGATGCGTGGTTCCATGGGAGATCTGTTGGGCATCGAACACCTGCACACTGCCATCGTCACTGTATCAGATACCGAAATCCACATCCGATTATATATTGGTTGTGGACGTGTCAGGACTCAACCCCACCTTCCACCTTTACACATCCCACGTGAGGAAGTACGCTAGCACACACTTCGACGATGGCGCTTTTCGGAACACCAAGGATGGCTAGACCTCGCCGTTCTGTGGGTTTCGTTGATCCTCGGGATCGTCCTTGCTCGCCAACCTCGCTTACCGCATTTCCGCCAGCCATCGCATGAGGCGGAGGGGCAGTGGAGGTCAGAGACAACCTTCCCGCATCCCCGAACCAAAGATACATTGCCGCTCAAGCAGCCAAAGGGTCTTCGACTACCGATTCCTACGTCCACTTGAGCGCCACGGCCAGACTGTTCTAGACGATGTACAAAGGAATCCTTCACAGATCCCGTTACGATGTCGCTCAGGCCCGCACCGCTCATCCGCTTACCAGGCTGTTGGCGTGAGATTGAGTTCAGTCTGACTCAGTATCTGATCGATCTGACTGCGAGAACGCCCAGAACAAGTTAGACAAAACGTCCATATCTCGCTACTGCGTGCGCACTGGAACAATGCTGAACAAAATTCCTGCACATCGCCGCAACATGCAACTCCCCTCCTGCTGTTCTACCCTCAATTTTCCACCACTGACCTACCTCACCGCCAATAGCCAGCCAGATCTAAACAAGCCAACCTCTAGCAGATCAAATCGTATCGACGTCCCCAAACCAGACCCAGACCCAGACCCAGACTTCCCTCTCTCCCGAGCGCCACACCGCCCTAGCACTAGCAAAGCGGAGATAACGTGTCACCCCGTTGCACAACCTCCTTCTAATACGGCAACGGGCCGCTGGGCTAAACTAAACGCACACTATCTGCATGCAAGTCTACACCCGTTGCATGCACCACCCACGTCCAGCTTCCGTTTCCGCACCGTCCACCCAGTAACATGCACCAATCTTCCCTCTCATTACCCTCCGGCATATATGCGCCACCCGCGAGAAGCGGAAGGTGGTGAGCCGCGTTTAGTCGTCCACGGCTGCCGTGTCACGCATGCTTACCTTGTGAGTTTGGTTTTCCCTCCTGTCCCTCGTGTAAGCAGGGGTAAACGGCGAGTGAAAGTCGCTTCGAGCCCGTTCTTCGCGTCGAGTTACGAAGTTAGATGGGAGGACGTGCAGAGGCTGTCCATGCGTGCGTGACGCCGGAATGTAGGAGTAGTTTCGTATCGAAGGCGCAGGGGTAGCGGGACTGGAGCCGGGCTGGATGCGTGAGGACTGGCTGGATGCGTGAGCTTCTGGAACGTGGAGTTGTGGTGCTGCAGCGCATTCACCGCCAGGTCAAGGTACACAGCGATGATGAGGGTGTAAGGGTTGGGGTTGGGTGGTGAAACGTTTGCTTCCGAAGGTCAAGCTTGAGACTGCTAATACTGGATGGCGACTGATGCAGAAACGTAGATATGATGCAAGTGAAACCCCGGTGTATGGGTTCAACAAGTGATGATCATATGTTTCTGATCGCCGAGGTCAGAGTGCGGTCACTGTAGCCGCGTCCAACGGATTTTGCTTCCACCTACTCCTAGAGACTGGACTTGGTGGGATAGAGTTTCGATATATAGACCGCGATATATTCTAGACTTCTCGCGTCACACGTTCACTTCGGTGTTCCTGGCTGTAGTGACGCATTACTATACTTGTCTGATGATGTCTATAGAGAATTCATGTCCACTGACAATCACCATATGGATAACCGTGTCTTGGCACTGCAAGACTATCATCTTGGCTCAGAGGTAAGAAAATCAAAAGCAGATGCATGTTAGACCCAGTATTAAAATTCTATACACGTTTCCACTTGAACTTCATCAACCACCTGCGAGTAAATCGCGAAACTACTTTTCCCCTCTACCTCCATCACTGCTCAAAGTTTTCCGCTCACCACAACGCCTCGCCATGCTATGAAAACGGTACAACTCCAACGTATCTATTCTGCGAAAATCTCTAGAGAAGCTGATGTGTTAACTGTTTCCACACACCTCTTCTATCTCCATCAGTCACTTCCTCCTCACGACTGACTCATATCCAATGCGTTCAACAACCCCGCCTCCTTAACCAACTCATAGAACAGCCCCTTCCGTCTGACCAGCTCCGCCGGGCTATCAAATTCCTTGACCTCGCCCTTGTCCAGCACGATAATCCTGTCTGAGTCCAAAATCGTGTTGATGCGATGCGCGATAGTGATGATTGTGCGGTTGTTGAACATGCTGGTGCGGAGCGTGGTTTGCAGCATGGCGTCTGTTTCGACGTCGACGGCGGCTGTGGCTTCGTCCAGGACGAGGATGTTGGAGGGAGTGAGGAGGGCGCGGGCGAGAGAGACGAGCTGGCGTTGACCGGAGGAGAGGTTGGAGCCGCCTTCGTTGATGGTGGCGTCGAGTTTGCCGGGCATGGAGGAGATGTGGTCTTTAAGGCGAGCGTGGTCTGTGAGGGTGATTAGATGGGAAGTGAGGGTGAGGGGTTGGAGGAGAGCTTACCTAGTACACTCCAGAGCTCGGTGTCGTCGTGAACGTGCCCAGGGTCGAGATTGTCGCGCACGGTACCCTCGAATAGCGCTGCATCTTGTGGGATGATAGCCAAGCGCCTGCGGAGGTCAAGAAGACCGATAGTGCTGGTGTTGAGATTGTCGATGCTTACATTACCCTCCGCAGGTTCGATGATGCGGAAAAGCGCAAGGGTAAGTGAACTCTTGCCAGCGCCTGTTCGTCCAACGACACCAATCTTCTCCTTTGGCTTGATTGAGAGGTTGACGTTCTTCAGCACCAAGTCAAGACCAGGCCGATATCGGGTGCTGTAGTTGTCGAAAGTGACAGCGCCCTGGGACGGCCAGCTGATTGGTGGTCTGTTCTTGGAGATGATCTCAGGCGCCTCGCTGGGTAGCGCGGCATACTCAAGCACACGTTCCACAGAAACGATGTTGGTCTCCACTTCAACAGTCTGGCGAACGATCCAGTTGAGACTTTGAGTGATCTGAAGCGCATACGACATGGCCAGACCCACCGTACCAGCCGATAAGCCGCTGTGGCTAGCGACGGACACGATGGCGAGACCCGCAGCAGCCAAGATGATGACTGAGCCAAGGAATTCTAAGCGAACAGCCAGCCATCGGTTGGCGCTGATGGAAGGGTAGTATGCACGCAGATTGGCATCGACACGCCACTCATTCTCCATCTCGAAACGCTTCTGCTGGTTGTACGCGCGGATTGTGCTCATACCGCTGAGACTCTCCTGGAAATGGGCATAGATTGGGCTGCGGCTAACGCTGTCCAGGCGCTTGAGCTCCCGTGATGTGCGCAGGTAATATCGTTGGATGTAAAGGTAGAGTGCGCCGAGCGGCAGGATAAGCGCAACGAAGGCCGGGGTCGACCACGAAATGACGACAAGGGTGAAGCCAGCTGCATCGGTCAGTCAGTCAAGTGTTACACAAAACGGGTTGAGTGTGGGGTGGCTGCATACCTCGGGCGGAATTGACGAAGAGCATGTTGAATGTTCGGCTAGAGGCACATGTTAGAAAGCCACCGGCAGACGAATCAGAGAGATGAACTCACGCTAGGACTTCGTCGACTCGGTAGATGTCACTGTCAATAAGTTAGCCAGTGTCGGTGAAGTAAACATATGGGTCCAGGGTCATGCTCGGCGAGGCAGTGGGCGACGGTTAGACTGATTGAGACAACCTCCACCGCCGCCCCTCCGCCTCCCCCACCCACCCATGTTCGGCGAGGAAGTGGGCGAACAGGTCAAACATGTTCGGCGAGGAGAGTGCATGAACAAGGTATCGGCAGACGTGGACCGGACCGCGGCAATGACTTACCTCGAAAATCGATTGAGTATGCGTCCTGCAGGTGTAGTCTCAAAGAAGCTCATTGGCGAGCGGAAGATGGCAAACGCCATCCGCTCGTGTAGCTTCCTGCTAGCTTCGATGGAGCAGAAAATCCAGAGGATCAACGTCTGCACCACGACCAGGGCAGCAGATCCCACGCCAAACGCGAAGTAGATGCCGATGTATTTCCCCACATGAGGGTTCCCGCCGTAATGCTGGTTGATCTCTGACCAATGCTTTAGCCACACGCTTGCGCCTGCATGATGTTAGCGTCAACCTCAAAAGACGAAAAAGTGACGAGCCAATAGCGTGCTACTCGAAGGCCAAGGACCACGTAGAAGCATTCAAGGCTGTGCGACTTACCGATTGATGATGTTTGAGCACCCAAAAGGAGCATCAGATAGATGGCGACCGCTGCAAGATTGCTTGTCTTTGCATATTCGCCGTAAACGGACCACTTGACTTTGCCTTGCTCAGAGAACTCCTTGATCTGCTTGCTCTTGAGCCCACCGCCCTCTTCATCGTTCATCTTGCCGCGAGGTCCCTTGAAACTGGCAGTGCTGGCTCGACGAAGGGTCTGGAAGCTCGACTTGCGGCCCGTACCGCCTCCGACCCTCAAGGGGGCGAGAGTGGCGCCACCCTCCTGGGCGGCCTCAGCTTCGGCTTGATCTTCCTCGTCGTCTTCGCCGGTGGGACTACCACCGTAGACTGTAGAATCTTCATCGCTCATGATGCTGTCGGATGTGCGAGTGCTGTCATCTTCTCCCTGGTCTTCGTTCTGAGATGTCTTGATGAGCTGAGCGATTTCACCCTTCATGGCCATTAGTTGTCCGTAGCTGCCTCTCTCTAGAATCTTGCCTTCGCGCAGTAGCAGGATCATGTCGGCTTCCATCAGAACGGGGATGGAGTTGGTTGCCAGAATCCTGGTCTTGCCCGCAAGTAAACCCTTGGGTCCGAGTACGTTGTCGATGAGATGGCGTCCAACGTGCTGGTCAACAGCGGATAAACAGTCATCGAGAAGATAGATGTCTGCACGCGCATAAACCGCACGAGCAAGAGTAAGACGAGCCTTTTGACCACCTGAGAGTGAGATACCTCGTTCACCGACCTCGGTCTGGTCGCCATCGGGAAGGGAGCCAAAGTCGTCTCGTAGTGCACAGGCATTGACAGTCTTCTCGTAGAACTGGGGATCCCAACGATGACCAAATACGATGTTCTCGCGAACGGAAGCGTTCATGACCCAAGCTGACTGTGGAACATACGCAGTCTTTCCGCGTAGAACGACCTCTCCATGTATCTTCCACAGATCACCGAGAACTGCTTGAAGAAGCGATGATTTGCCTGCACCGACGCGACCGACAATACACGCGAGGTCTCCCTTGTGCGCGGTGAAGTTGATGTCATGGAGAGCACGACGCTCAGCGTTCTTGTCCCAAGTGAAGCTAGCATCGCGGATGCGCACCGACTCGTCGCCATTCTCAGTCACAGCGTCTTCGCGGATAACGGCATCCTCCTGCAACTCATCGGCAGTCAGGTAGCCAGTAATACGGCCAACAGCTACACTAGCCTCAACGATGGCGGTGATAACCATAGGGAGGATGGCAAGTGGGAAAGTGAGGAGGTTGAAGAGCGTAAGAGCAGGGAAGACAATGTCAGTTGTCAGAGCACGGTTCTGCGTCCAGACGAAGACACCAAAGGTTGAGCACGACACCAAGAACGGAGTTGTAGACCAAGTGAATGTGGAGAACGCCTGGGTAGCACCAATCTTGCGCAAGGTCTTGAGTTCCTGGTCGTTTCGGATGGTGTTCAGGCGGTTGGCAAAGGCAGTCGTCCAAGCGTAGAGCTTGATCGACTTCATGTTGTTGAGAATCTCAGAAATTAGTTTGGTACGCGAATCCTTGTTCTTCATCTGCTCCTTCTGCAGAGTCTTCATCCACCGTGCAATCACACCGTTGATAGGAATCATGACGAACATGGCGGCAACACCTGCGAAACAACTGACACCAAGCAATTGATACAACGATAGCATGCACAGGATGATTTGAAAGGGAGCTGACCACAGTTGTTGTCCGTATTGCGCAAGATCCTGGAGACGCTGTGTGTCCACGGCCATGTAGTTGACGATATCACCGGTTGACTTGGACGCGCGACCCTCGTTGGATAGACGGGTGGACTTGGAGTAGATGGCAGCCGTGAGCGAAGACTTGATGCGCATGCCGGTTTCGAAAGACCGCTGGAAGTATTGGTGGAGGCAGGCGGTCTGGGAAACGGATACGGCAAACATGGCAAGCGCGATGGCCGCACCGCGAATGAGAGGCTGGGGCTTTCCGGGGTAGTTGGCACGGTACGAATCGACGAAAGTGATCAGAAGCCTCAGCAACTGGGGCTGGGCGAAGTTCAGAACGTCGCTTATGGTCTTGATGGCAGCGCCGCGGAAGTAGGGACCGCCGAATGAGCGGAACATTGCCAGCCACAACGAAGGGCGCTTCTTCTCCATCTCATATTTCCACGCATCCTCAAATGTCTGTGAGGTGTGCCGGGTGGTGTCGCGCTTTCGGAGGTTCCACAGGCTGTCCTGGGTGAGGAAAGTCTTGTATCCTTGCTTCATCATCGGTGTCATCCAGCCAAATGTCAAGACAGAGAAGACGTCTGCGTATTCGTATGGACATTCATCGTCGTCTCCAAGCATGTCGTAGTCGCTCATACGCTTCGGGACCAGCCATTCCAGGACGAATGAGAGCCCAGCCAATCCAACACTAGCGCAGAAGACTGCGAAGTATGCCACATGTTCGCGATGTACCTGCTGGGAGACGAGGGAGCGGAGCTTGACGGCGTATGCGATGAGCAGGAAGAGCCAGTAGAAGAGGACCACGCCGTTGGCATTTCGCGACCGCCAGTGTTCGATATACTGGATGTGGAATACGAAGCCGAGAGAGACGACGGTGATTATAGATGTCCAGAAGCGGAAGTCACCGGCCCATACGTCTTTGTAGTATTCGATCTGGAGGGCTGCCTGGACTGCTGTGGTGGCGATGAGGGCGCTGAGTGACGTCTGGTGGCGCAAATTGTTAGCTACTACTCAATCTAATACCTAGATGAACCCATAGTCTCGAACATACCAGCTTCGCGTAAAAGTGCCAATTGCGCTTCACGGGCTGCGGTGGGCATTTCCTGTAGAGATACCACAACGCGCCTACTCCGCCCACGATTCCAAACGCCGCGACGACCGCTATCCATACATCCAAGAAGCACGGAGTGAAGTCGTATCGTATCGGGCTGATTGGGCCCCAGCCCTCGCTATTACCGCATAATGGCTGGCGGTGGTGCTTCGAGGCCGTCAGATAGCCGTGCGCAAGCGGTATGCTGGGGAGGAAGGGCGTCTGTTGTTGGCCCTGCATCGATCGGATGGTGCTTGTGATTGCCGGAACTCTGATTGTCGCAGAGTTTAGGCAGATCAGGGCGTCGAAGGCGGCGAGAAGGTGTCTAGGCGGTTGCGACGCGAGGGCACTTTTGACATGAGAGCTCGGGCCGTCGGTATGATATAATCATTGCTGCTTACTAGCCCTACTGCCGATAACGCCGCGGGCTACGCAACCGACTAACCCCCAGTATGTGGTAATAGACTATGCCACGATACCGATGATTCGACTGAGCGCAGCGTAGTCGAGCCTACACCGGAGTACAGCATAGAGGCTGTGTGGCTGCCTCGTGGACCATGGGCGCATGCGACACTGCCGAAAACGTCGCGAACCGATGGGCCGGTCTTTGTCCGATCACCATCCCGGCGAACAGGTTCGCAGCTGCCTCCCAAGATCAGGACACCAGATCACGTGCGCGACCATCTGAATTGCGCGCAACGTCAATCTATCATCGCATCAATCTTTGATGCTCATTGCCGGTCACAAACAACAGTTGTAGTACTGGCGGTGTAAGGTGGAAAAAAGAAAGGTGGCGGGACGCGTGCTGCCTACCTAGATACCCAACGGCCTCTGCTTCGCAACCACTATGTCACCAACAACCCAAGCGGGCCTTGAATCTAAGAGATGGAAATATTGAAGAACTATGGCCAGCGAATGGGGCATCCGCCAAAGTACGAATTGAAGTCTCCACGCACCGCGCTCACTACACCCAAACCTGTATCCCAGGTACCACCATCTCAAAATCTCGACGCCAACAGTCGTCTACAGCATATCGCAGTCCTACAATCTAGCAGCTAGTGGCAGCAACGAATGAAGACGCCTGTAAATACCAACGTTGACTTGTCCCATCAGTTCCTTGGTTCCGCCGACAAAGGCCCACTTAGCGACAACACATGCATGCGGCATGTCAAAATCAGCACCCACTAAACACCAAGGCCCCACGACCCACACCCCCGGCTTAGAATACGATCTCACGCTGGTACTACGGATAGATAATGTTTCTGCTCGTTCCTGGAGTCCTAGGTCATTATCTCAGTATATGTTGTCCACCAACCACCCATTCTTTCACATACGACCATAGGATCATGAAAATTAGGCTTCCCGTCCGCTCAGCCATATACAAGCATGATACCGGCGGATTAGTAGTTAGGTGGGTGACCACTAGCGAATCCCCGCTGTTGTATGTTTTTTGCCATTCTTTTGCACTTTTTTGCACCTAGGTTCAGTCATCCAGAGGCGACCCGGAGACGGCTACCAGGAACATGACAGAGCCTCTGTCACCTCTTGGAAGCTTTGTCATTTCTTTACAATAGGTCCCTCTAGTCTCAACAGCTCTCACGTCGTCCCTCTCAACCTTACCACAACGGCATTATAGGCAGTCGCAACCCCTCAACTTACTGCATTCTTTTTGCTTCGATATCTACCCCAAAGCAACTCACAAGGTCGAAGAGGGGCTCAGAGTTCGACTAAGCCCATGCCTTCTACCTTGTCATGTTCAAACTCGCGAAGTCGCTCTTTCGAAGGCAGCCATGGCCCCAGCTCAAATTTCCGACATCTGGTTATGAAGTCGTTAGCGACGCGCTATCGTTTGAGGAAGAACAGCTTGTAAAGTTCCACAGGGGTGTGTACTACCCTGTCAACATAGAAGACGTCTTCGCGTCAAAGTACCAAGTAGTAGGGAAACTTGGTTTCGGTGTTACGTCAACTGTCTGGCTGGCTTGTGATCTACAGCAAGTTAGCATTCGGCGATTATGCTAGCTATCCATGCTGACAGCAAGCCAGCCGCCATGCCTATACGACCTTGAAAGTCTTCACAAGAGAGGGAATGGACGAGGACGAGCACAACATGTACAACATCTTAAGCAAAGGCAATGCTTCGCACCCAGGATACCATCACGTCCGGACAGCCCTCGACTTATCTACCATACCCCGAAAAGGTGGCGATCATCGTTGTCTTGTGCAGAAACCAATGTGGGATAGCTTCAAGGACCTCTTGAATAGGAACCCGGTGCATCGCTTCACGGACGAGCTGCTAAGAGCCGGGTTGTCGCAAGTGTTTCTCGCACTCGATTACCTTCACACAGAAGCTAAGGTCATACATACAGGTACGAACTACCCAAAAGATACCTTCCTGCCATTCTGTTAACAAGAACGTAGACATAAAAGCCGACAACATCCTCATAGAAATCGAGGATCAGGGCATCCTGGAAGCCTTTGTCGACGCCGAAATGACAAGTCCCTCGCCGCGCAAAGTCGTAGACGGCAAGCCAATCTACGCGACACGCCAATTCGGATTACCGAAAGAATACGGTCGTGTTGTCGTTGGAGACTTCGGCTCTGCAGTCCGTGGCGACAAACCCCAGATTCACGATGCGCAACCAGACGTCTACCGCTGTCCAGAGGTGATGCTGAAGACAGAATGGGGTTATTCTGCTGACATCTGGAACGTGGGAGCGATGGTATGTACCGTCTCAAGCTTGAGAACTGCGAAACTAGACATTGACGGAGGTGCACACAGATTTGGGACTTATACGAGGACAAACACCTCTTTCACGGCATCGATCCAACCGAAAAGCGATACCTGACTAGAGTTCATCTCGCGGAGGTAGTCGCGATGCTCGGTCCGCCGCCAATAGACATGCTAGAGAGAGGAGCGCGGAGTAAAGAATTCTTCGATGGTGAAGGGAACTGGATAACCGAGATTGACATACCGCAAGGTTTGTCGTTGGAGGGATCTGAAGAGAACCTGCATGGGGAAGAGAAAGAGGAGTTTCTGCGGTTTGTGAGGTGCATGTTGCAGTGGAGGCCGGAGGATCGGTGGACCGCGAAGGAGTTGCTTGGGCATCCTTGGATGAGAGGAAAGTGACTCACGCTAGGTTAAGACACTTCCTAAATCCGGCAGTCACACGTCAACCCAGAAAACAACCAAACATCCTGGAGCCTACATCGACGTTAGGTCACCTGCTTTGCATGTTCTTATGTCGATGTAGTCTCTAGACCTGTTCAGTCTTTTTCACTTGTTTGATATGACTAGTCTCATGTGTTCGCGTAAGATTCCATTGCATGCCTTCTTTCCGTTTCGTTCCGGTCGCTCCATGGTTCAGTGAGTATTGCCATCCTTGAAGGGGTAATCTTAGAGACTCCGAGTAGCGCTCCGACTACCATCGAGTCCGGCCGTGTTACACCGAGCCGCTGTCAGCATCTCTCCAGGACTGAAGCTTCCGATTAAAAGTCATGAAGTACAGCAAAAAGGAACGCGGTGTGTGTATGAAGGTGTATGGATAACATTATCATTTCCAATTCTATCGGTCTATAAACAAGAAGCTATGCAAACGCTCAAATGCGATGGTAATATGTACAATGTCGAACGATCTCCACCAGCTCAGCATTAAGCATCTAAGAAGAGTAGAGGCACTTGTAGGTGGTCTCCTCCTTGAGCGCCTTCATGGTGAAGGGAGTGCAGCCCTCGGAACCAGCAGGCTTGTCAACACCAGAGAGCCAGATCTTCCAGCCACCGCCAACGGCACCAGGGCAAGCCTGGAAGCCAACGTCGCCGGAAAGACCGCCAGCAGCGAAGACGAGGTTACCGTCGTCGTCGATCTTGAAGGGGCCGCGCTCCTGGTTCTTGCCAATGGGCTGGACACCAGTGGAGTAGCGGACGTTGCCCTGGCCCATGCCGCTGCGGTCGACGTAGAGCTGGAGAGGGGGGTTGAAGGTGTAGATGTAGACGCTGCCGGTCTCCTCGTCGAGGGTGAAGGAGGCGTAGTTGATGCCGTTGGTGACGTTCTCGCGGTCGCCGTTGATGGCGCAGGTCTTGTTGTTCTCGGAAGGAGTGTTGATGAGGAGGCTGCCGTTGGCGGCCTGGACGGCGCCGTACTGGATGGGGGTGGCAGAGCGAAGGGACATCAGGCGGAAGACATCGCCGGCCTCGGGGCGAGGGAAGACGGACGCTTGGGGAAGGGCGGAGGAGATGGCGGCCATGGAGGCGACAGCGGCGGCGGCGGTGAACTTCATGTTGATGATTTGTGGTGTTGTTGAAGTGTGGGAGTGGTAGTTGTGGTGATTAAGTATTAGTGTAGTGTTGATGAGTTGATGTTTGGATGATGGCTTAGAGAGAGCAGCATCCCATCTCTCTTATATCCAAATGCCATCTCGTATTTCCTACCCTTGTCCTACATCATGCCTGTCCTCAACGAGGCTGAAGGGTGTCCACACTCGGCGCCGACGACCAAAGCGCAACGCTATGACTTCATCCAGTCGGGTAATTATCGTATCCCCAGTTTTTGTGACCCTGCAATGGCAAGCACCGGCTGTGGCGCGCCCCCCTCCCATGACCGTCTAGAAGATTTTAAGCGGAAATGACGCATAATTGCCACGGTATAGGGCCGAAGCCCTTAGCATGTATCCGAATGGGGTAAAGCGCAGCCCCTTGTCGAGCTTTGATTGGTGGCGGCCTCGGCCGGCATGCGCTCAAAATAGATACAGCAATGTCCTCTCCAGAAAACATTCATGCCGAGGATATGCCCTTTGAAACTAACGGTGTAGACATTCGCGTTGGGAGACAGATGTGGACGCGTCCAGTCGAATACGATGGAAGATCGCAAGACGATGTTACTTCCATTCGTAAAGGTGGATTTCAGCAGCTCCTGGCAGTGCTGCTGCAGTGCTTGGACAACCAATTCGAGAACATCGTCAATGCAAAAGGTTCAAAGCCCGGCGTCGTACCGGCGTATTTCGTATTGGGTAGGTAAGTACCAAGGTATCCCCGCTGTTGTATGTTTATGCTCTGTTTTTAGTATGTCGATCGGATCTCGGAGGTAAAAGCGCCATCGAACTTCTTCTCCTGTCTTCCGCGCTCAACCTCTCATGGTCTCCTCACGAGGAACCTCGGTAAGGTACATTGTGAGGTGGATATCCAGTAATGATGATCGCCATCGAACTTCCTTCCTCTGTACTGATTCGACTAAGATTTAGACAACAACTCTGTTCTTTCGTTTTGACATAACATTAGGCACTTGACATGGAGTTTCCGTACCTGCTTCAAGCAACAAAGCTGTTTGCACACTTCAATCGCTCAACAGCACGCACAGCAGACCCCCTGTTATACGCGGGCGCGTTCACTTTGACCATGCAAAAGCGGTGAAGGAGGGTTCCTAAAGGGCGGTGACAAGAAGCGTCAAGTGGTCGAACGACGACGCACTTTGAGAGAAGCAACAGCTGAAGGAACACGTGGTTGATCACGTGGCGGTATTTCAGCTCATGGGTTTCACACAGGAGAAGGACTGAGATGATGGCGGTGACATTGTTGCGCACTGCGGTATCTATGCGTCGCATTTCGAGCGGGATTTTGCATCATTTCTTGGCTGTGAGGGTCGCGTGTCATGACCATCTAGACCGAGATGTTACTCAGTCTGAGCAGGATCTGACCAACTCATTAGTATCGTGTCAACGTGGTAGGAGTCTTGTCGCTAACCTTTTGGATATAGCGCACCCCGATAGTTATGCCGTCTTCATCTTGGAACTGGGTCTTGTCGCCAAATTCGGGATTATCTTCGTCCAAGCATGTCAGACAGGTCACGACAATATCCGTATACTTGTCGCCCATGCAGCTGGGTAATTCGCGCTGCGCAATTCCGACGAGCGTTTCCTTGAGCGATGCAGCTTTGGTCATTTCCTTCTTCTCGGTATAGCCCGGTGGCGGCAAGAGTTGCGATGGATTCGCTTCATTCGTGCTGCTGTATGTGACGAGCGTGCGCCACATGCCTATCTCCAGTAAGCACACACCGAGGCTGTAGATGTCATGCTGCATCGTGTATTCGCTTTCTGGTCTTAGTCCTTGTCGCTCCGGGTGGCGGTACAGATCCTTCTCCCAGGCGGCGTCGCCGGCCATCACAGTTCTCCCGTCCGCAGCCCGGAGTTTCTCGAAACCGACCAAGAATGAGTGCGTGTACTCGGATTTCTCAGCATCGAAGACCAGGATTGTTTCGGGTCTGATGCCTTTATGCACGAATTTGTAAGTGTGGACAAAGGTAACAGATCGTGCGAGCTGGAGCGCGAGGCGAAAGCGCGTGCTGAGACTAACATTGGGTTTTGCTTCGATCAATATGTTGCGGAGACTCTGTGGTGATCGCACCGAGGACGGGATATAGAACACGAAATCGTAAGCCGTGGTCGTTCTTTTATCTCTGCATACCTTGGCGACACCAAAGCATCTGAGCAGGCCAAATGAAAGCGCGTCTGCTCCATTGAGCTTGCGAGCGAGATCGCGTACGTCTGCGACTTGAATGTCGGGCTTGATGCCTTGTTGACTTGGGACAGAGTCTAAAACGAAGGTTTGGCTTTTGTCTGGCGTTTGACCTAAGGATGCTGTTGAGTATGAGATTGGCGTGCGCACAAAGCCCGAAGTCGCGTTGTCTGGTAGAAACACCTTCTTCTTCTCTCCGGTGCCTGATTCCGGTTTGAGTGATTCGCGAACCCCTATCGCAGAAAAAATGACATTGCGATCAACTGGTGGCAGCTCAGAATCGCCCTCTAAGAAATCCTGCAAATGGTTGTCTATCAGCCGGTTAGACATCATCAGGGCTAGATACCAGGATGGATCAAAAGCCTGCTGCCACTTTTGCAGTTCGCTTATGGCGGCATCGAGGCTCTTTTTGACGAAAGGATACTTCCAATTATGATATTTCGTCTCCTTCGTCGTAGCGCCGGCCGTTTTGGTGGTGGTGGCGGTGTCTCGCTTCTTCTCAAGGTTTTGCACTTCGCCCACCGCAGCCTCCAACTTGATCTGCAGCACCCTGAGCGTCTGATCTTGCATGATCTTGAACTCTTCACCCTGTATAGTCTTGATCCTTTCAAGATATCGGAGTTGGGTTTGTATTCGGAACCAGCTGTTCCTCATCAATAGCACTCGCTCCTTGATCTCGTCCGGGGCATTTCGGTAGCTAGTGTACAGGTCGACAAGGCGTTCGCCATATCTGAGACACGTTTTAGTGGGAGGGTAAATTGAACGTGAGGCACTCACTTTATTGCCAGGTCAACAGTCGCGACGACTGCCAGTGCCACTTCAACAGACATTGCGAAGTCTTACGAGATTGTCGTGAGACGACTTGAGGGTCGCAATCAACGAAGAACAGTTACAGAATGGAGCGAGTAATACCAGATGCACTGCAGGGCATGGGACAAAGGGAATGCCTCGATTGGAGGGGTATTGTCAAGGATCAGACGGAACGGGTAGGGATAATCGTCAGTGGCTGAGAGTGAGGGGCCGACAAAGCTGCAAATAGACGCAGAACAGGCTGTGTATGACGGCGCAAGGCTGGTTAATATACATACGAGAAGAGTTACAGGGTCGATCTCTACCACCTATGCGCAGTTGGGGGGCGAATAGGCAGTGCCTGCCGTGCCACCTGGGTACATCGGCGGGGTAGGCTGGGGTTGGATCATGACGCTGCTGCTGCTTCCGAAATACATCACACCCCTCTCACCTTCCGCGCGCAGCATTGCTCCAGCGCTTCTCGTATACCGGTTTTGTCGTGTGTTGTGTGTTGTGTTTAGTTCTTCCAAGGCCTTCGCTACTTCCCCTTTGACTGCCCCACTTTCCACGCATATCGGAGCTATGGAGCTAGTGCCAGAGTTAGTGGCCGATTCCAAACTGGACACAATCTTTAAGAGAGGATTCACGATCCATCATATTCGGACGCCGGATACGACTCCTCTTCTTGGAAAGAATAAAAAGAAGCAGAAGTGGGAGCAGTCCAAAGAACTTGGTCGGGGATCGTTCGGGACTGTTTGGCTGCAGAAGCTGGTAGGAGGCGGCGACAAAGACACAGACAAACGAGCCGTCAAGCAAATTGAGAAGAGGTCTGCAGTCGACTACAGTCATGAGCTGGATGCGATAGCGAAATTCTCTCAGGACAAGGTGAGTACTTCCCATTCGGTTTCAGGCCACCGCCCATCAGGTTATGGGGGGCTGACATGCCCATGAATACAGTTCAACTATTCGTTCGTCAAGTCGCTTGGATGGTACGAAGATGACAAACACGTATACATCTCGATGGAATATCTTCCCCATGGCGATCTAAGCCGCCATTTTGACGAGTTCGGCCAACTACTAGAGCATGAAGCCCAATGCGTTGCTCACCAGATATTAGACGGACTGAAGAGTATGCACGACCACGGCTTCGTTCATCGTGATCTGAAGCCACAAAATGTGCTGATCAAAGAGCGCAGCCCTAACTGGTGGGTCAAGCTTGGCGATTTTGGGGTCAGCAAGCGTATGCAGGACGCGGCTTCACTCAGTACATATACTGGTACAGATGGCTTCATGGCACCCGAAGTCATCATGAGAAAAGGTCACGTTAATTGGAAGGCCCTCGCTGGACGCAAATCATACACGGATGCCGTAGATATATGGGCTTTGGGTGCACTAGTTTTCCAGGCTCTCACTGGCAGCGAGCCTTTCGCAAAAGATCTGGGGTCCTACGTCGAGGGGAAAACGCCTTTCCCTTATCATGTGCTGCAAGCGCAAAGTATCTCACGGAAAGGATGCGACTTACTGGAGAGACTTTTGCAAGTCATTCCTGAGAACCGTCCCACAGCATCCGACGCTCTCCAAGATCCCTGGCTTAAAGCACAAGAGGCTACTCAAAGAGACTCGATTGAATCGTTGAGGTAAGAGATCAGGCGTTCTTTCGTTTTAGAGAACCAACATGCTGACATCGCATAGACCGGCTTCTACACTACACGAACAAGGCAAGAACGCGACTAACTTTCTCCGTAACATGGCGCAGCAGACAGCATCTACTGTCGCATCTGCGGCATCCCTGGCCTGGAGCGATGCGGAAAGGTCTACTATAGTGTTCAAAGCCCTCGACTCTGTCAGAACTGCAGCCAAAGAACGGTTTCCCACATCTTCACGACGCGGAGCCGATGCTGTAGATCTAGAGTCACACGGATATGCTCTTGGTCTTACGACCCTAGTAGAGCAACCATCACCACCTGCCAAAGACTCATCTACTTTCGACCTAGCGACTGACAGTACAGTACAGAAGAAGCCTTCACAGTCTCAAGAGTCACTGGATGGCTCAACTCTAAACCAGGCCAATACCTCAACGCTCCCAGGAAGAGTGGAAAGTGTGAAAAGTCCCAGAAGTTCGGAAGAAGAGCGCCGATCCGGCAGCGCGACACCACCATATGCGACGAGATCAGTAACACTGCGCTCTGATCTGGACAGTACAGACTCCCTTCAAGAGACTGAAGAGTATTTCGATAGGCCGATAACCGTCGATGACTTCACTCTTTCACCTGGCACAACCCTATCAGATGCATCACCATCACAGCCAACATCAGACACTTCCCCAAGGGCGCCTAGCGGCCATTGGACTAGGGCGATGCCGTTCTCTCAGTTGTCTTTAGACAGTGCCAGTGCCAGCCCCATGAGTCCGGCGTGGTCAAAAGATCCGTCCATTATTCGTCAAAAAGCCTGCACGCTGAGGCCTCTGGGCTTGCCAAACGACCTCACGCATACGATGGAGCCTGACGCATTGTAAGTGAGGCCTGGAACAAGAGATCTTTCTGTTAACATAAGTGTAGTGTCGTTATCGTACCAGGCACGGGTGATCCTGCCGTCGAGATTTGGAGTATAGATGGCTTTAGCGATGAGCCACTTGTGCGCGATCTCACCAAACACTACATGAATATACAAGTCCTCGTACTTGAACATGGCTTACCAGTCAATGGGAAAGACTTCAATCGGTGGACTCAAGTCAGGGACAGTTCGCACGCCATGATGCAGCTGATCTACGAATATCGCGAAGAAAATAATGTAAGTCGCCATGCTACAGAGGCCGGAGCCTTAATTGATGATAGACGAAGGCAATGTCCATACCCATGGTTTTTCTGGGCCACGGTATCGGAGGCATATTCATCAAAGATGTGAGTTTATTAAACCAAGGATCAAGAGGAGATGAAGCTGACGATGGCCAGTTCTTCTGGAAGTCTAGTAGTCCTGAGCTCCGAGGCTTTCCGTCCCAATGGCATCAGAATCTCGTCAACAACACAGTCGGCGTCATCTTTCTTGGAACACCACATCTTACGTCCGAGAATATAGCAGATCATGAGAACATCATTGGCCTCGTCACAAGACCGCCCACCTCGAGAAGGACAAAAAGCATCGATAGGAAGCTCTTGGATCTGGATCTTCAAAATGTGTACCTCCGCCTACTCTCTGAAGAGTTCGATACGTATATCCGTGCACACCGTCCTGACCTGCCTGTATTATCAATTTGGGATGGTCGAGAGAGCAAGGCAATGCGAGTGGAAGAGCACAAGTTACTTGGACGAAGATGGAAAGCGGAAAAATATGTGGTAAGTCATCAAGAGATTACACATCACACCACAAACAGCTGGTTTTCTCCATATATAATTCTAACATATGCTATAGGTCGTGACCTACGAATTAGCCAAGATTGGCTTGCTAAACGAACAGATGATGGTAGCTGACTGTGATCACTACGAGCTATGCACACATTACAATCCTGAGTTTCGACAGAGGCTCATCGGCTTCTGTCAGGAGAAACTCCTAGAAGCGCATGGCAGAATGCTAGGAAGGCCAGGAAGCTCATCCGTCGCGTCGACCGACATTTTGGGCGAAGGGTCGAATGTGTCCTCGCCTTGGTAATCTCGTCATTCATTTTACTTGCTGCGGACATGTATCGCCACCAACACTCACTATGTACAAATGCCCAATATCAATACGCTACGTCTCTCGCAACCACACGCACCCAATCTCGCCATGCACTGTGAAAGGGATAAGAAAAGGGGCGATTGCCTCCTCCCACGTGCACTGATCATGCTCACATTGATCTTATGTCAGACTTTGGGCAAACACGGCAGTTAGCATGCCAACAGAGGAGAGCGGTTCGAAAAAGAATGAGGCTCCAGAGGAACGGAACTCCCAAAGGGACTACGCTATCGCGGGCAAATGGATGCCACATTGCGAAGGCAGCTTCCTGGGAGACGTTGCAGTGCGCGTCCAGCGCCTGCAAGAGCGAACGCGCATTCCCTTGCGGGGTTCGTCAGCCATTCAGTGCAGCTGGAGCCGCTCAACCCAGCATGAACGACGCGGCTCAAGCACTGCTCCATGCACCCGCATTCAGCATCACTGTTGATTGCCTCATCCCCTGTATTGGCTGACTGACCACAACATCCCGATTGCGTGCATTGTGCGAGCTCCAAAAGCGCGATTACCCCAAAAAGTAACACCGCAGAGATCGCGACCAGAGACAATCTTGCGAAACCCCAGTCACAGATCCCCCGAGATAAGCCAAAAAACCGTGGACGGCGCGAAGCCTCCCCATGTCAATCCAACGGCTTCTTCGGTCCTTCTCTCGGCAAGATCAGCAACCGTTTATCTGCTGATCATGAACGAAACGAGTGCTACACAGTCAGCCCTAAACAACCAGTGCGGGTGCCACCCCTCACGACTGCAACCGGTTTTGTGACTCTTCTCAACAAGTTCCAACGTGCTGGCCCTGTTGGGCGTTGTTGGGCATGATATGTAAGGATGCTCGTTGTTTGCTCGACCACATTGGGGCATCCACAAGCTTGGAATGGGAGATGAGGATGTCCCGGCGTTACTCCAAGAGGCAATGGGGTATCTGATGGTATGTCGCACTGGTGCCCAATCATTTCTGCAAGCGTTTCGTTGGGGAAGACGCACGCGCAGGGTATCGATATCCAGCTCTCTCACCTAGGTGCCCAGATCGCTCCTGCACATCTTGCAGCATCGGAGTTGTTTCAAAGAGCAGACCAACGGCGCCGCTAAATGTTGCGTAGTGATCATCATGGCATCATTAAAGACTTTAATTACCTGCAGGATTGCGAGCTGTGCAGCATGGTGGGTGGTAAGGTTGACACGTAACTTGCGGATGTCCTGTCCAGACAAACGGTCCGCACCGAAGTGTTCGATCATGCAATGCCTGCAGTGGTCAAACTTTCGGCTTCGATCAAACCTACCGGACCAGACCCCTTGCAGCGATCGAGAGGACAGGATAGAGCTTCGTGGAGATAAGATTGCTGGCAGCTTCCTGATTGGTGTGTATATGCGAGAGGGTATTGCCGTGCAGCTCGCGGATGTTTCCCCATATCGACACATCGTGAGCGGTGCAGCTTGGTGTTGCATAATACGATGTAGCGTGCCTAGATTCTAGGGCTGTCGTCGAGATTCGTGGTGGCGTTGTAGCTTAGTACCGCACCACAGTCGTCCGAATCGGATGTTCTTCGTCTTTCGCCAAGCCGAAAATGATCGGTAGCAGACTACCATCGTCATCGGCCAACTGCTCCGCTGGAAGTGTGTGGATGTCATTGCTGAATGAGTCAGTTTCGCTCTGTCCGACCCAGCTCCCCGCAATTTCCACCTTCATCCCACGTGGCAAAGATGTCTGAAACAACCAAGTTTCCTAGTTAGTTCAAACCAACATGAAGAAATACACGGATGAACGTGGTGAGACCGTGATGAACATCCAGGGCGGATAGGCCCGCTAAGGCTGTCTCTTGATCCGCGCACACAACGTCAACCGCATAAGGGCCTTGGAGTAGAGGTAGTCGGCAAGACCTGGCGGATCCGCGTCTAGACGCCCTGAAGGATTTTTGAATACGGAGTGGCCCGCCTGGTGAAACAGCGTGTCCCTTGCGGTTGCGGTGCGGGCGTCAGCGAACGTCTGTGACGAGCTCACTTTTTTGGAGGGGCTGTGGACTGGTGGCTGAACAAACTTCGTCAGAAGGGCGTGTTCCTGGGCTACCTAGCCTAGGCCGACATCTTCAACGGCGGAGCAGTAGTGAAGCAACGGTCATAGTACAGTAGTCAAAAGCTGACAGCTCAAGTGCGTGATCTTACCGCGCTTGTACGTACGAATGTGGACTTGATGTCTGTCTCGAGAAGTCGCCGGGTTTGGCAGATGTCTCCGATCCTGTTGAGTGGATTCGCGTATCCTGCTACACGAAAGTCTGCGCCATGAAGGTTTCTAACGCACGTCATTCCGCAATGTATTGCACTTGCAGCACACGAGTCTGGATCGACGTTAGAGACAGTGGAGCATGCAATTCAATGCGGCATCCAACTGGCAGTGGGCTGAAACAGTGCTGGTGCAAAGTCGTACCATACTGCAGGAAATTTCGTCGATAATCGAGAGTCCATTGTGCGAATGGGATTAATTCAACAATCGGATTATAGCCCCGACGTAGCTCATTCGCCCAAAAACCACGAGGCTGAACTTCAGGGCGACAGAGTTAAGGATACAGCCGGTTAGTGAAACTGTTGAACACGAGAACGTAGCACATGGCTAGTCGTCTCCAGTAAGTCCAGAAGGTATGAGGTAACTAGACAGTGACGTTGCGGGCGCCGCTTCGAGAAAGTCCAGCCCTCAGACAAGATTGAGTCATTGACAGGGTGAGGGTGCTTTCTCAGTTGAGGTTACAGTATGACCTCCCGGGCAACTTTGGCAAGCCCATATCTTGGCCCAAATAGACAGCACAATCGAAAACTGACGGTGTGTGGTGGCGTTGTTCTACGGCAATGTTAGACGATCTATTGATGTGCTAGCAGCTAGCCGGCCAATCGCAATAAGCCATGACGGACGAAGACCGTGATGTTTAAGGGTACCGACGGCGTGCTTGAAGCCACACGAGAAAGAAACAGCGCCGCCGTTTGTGACGCATGATGGGTGAAGTCATGTTCCTGGATGTTGTGCCGAGGTGCAAGCGACGAGACAGGTAACGTTGTATGAAGCCAACAGCGGGAGTTACGGGAATGTCAGGTGCCACGAAACTGTGCAACAGACGATGTCCTTAGTTACAAGTCCGGCGAGTCGATAGTCGTGGGTGCCGTCCGCTCGAACATCTGCCTACAACGCCCAAGCAGGGTCTTGGATGAAACATCGATTAATGCTCCGGATGCTACTCCAACGGGGCGAATAAGTCCTGCGCTGGAGTTAATCTCAGGAGAATAAATCTGCAGGTTGGGTGTGCAGCCAACCTCACGTGGCGCACGCACTTACATTCTCAACTACAGCTGCGCGGGCCGGACCCCTCCACGACGCTTGACAAATGAGGACTCGACATTGGCCGAAGTAGCCCCGAAACAAGCTTTCCCTCTGGTCCCTGGGGAGGAGTTCGCCGCACACGATGTTCGCACTCTTTGCGCTCCGCGGAAGATAGCCGCTTAGCGCATTGCTAGCAGGAAATATCCGTACGATCCGGATCTCCAGGATCGTCCAGGGACCTCATCTTCCGGTGTAGATCATCCCCGTCATGTGCACCCATTTGCGCACCTGTGCAGTGTGGAAGTTGGTCTAATGGAGCTTGCCGACCTGCGAAAATGCCCAACACGAGGAGTAAATGGATGCTGAGGGTGGATCTCGCCGCGGATAGCGCCAAGGTACACTATCAGTCAATAGAACATGCCGGGGGTGATCCTAGGTAGACTGAACGCCGGGAGGGCTTGATCGTCATGGTGTCTCTCCCAGGTCGAAGGCATGCCGGCTTCATCAACGTTGACGAAACAGGATCTGGACTTTGAGAATGCTGACTCAAGCTGGCGTTCGCGACAAGGAGACGTTGAGTCGCTTTTTCCTTTGCAACCGCGACGCCGTTCGGTGCCGAAAAGGGCCATGAAAACCGAGGCTGATATCGACACGTGATACAGGCTACATGGAAGGATTATCGTGACGCCGCTGTGCATTTGCGCGTCGGTGTGATGGTCGAGCAGATGCTGCAGAATGTTACATAGCACCATCGCAGTCATCGTGTCCACTCCAAAAGTAGGATCGATGCGGTATTTGCGACTGAGCCGTGATCGTACCGTACGCAACGAGACCCTGCTGTGTGTTTAGCGCGTCGCGGTTGATGTGCAAAGACATCACATCATCCAAGTTGTGCTGATCGTAGCCGACTTTCGCCTACCCGCGCACCTGAAGTCACACTCGCTGCCACCTGCGCCTCGGGAACAATCCGGGGCAGGCGAGACGCTGGCGCAGACTCAATGAGCTATCAACAAGAGCCTGCCTCGAAAGCGACAAGGTACATGTCTTGTCTTGACTTGACGATTCGTGGGCGCAGCTGAACTTCTGGTCATAGCAGTAAGAATAGCGCGATTAGCAGTGTGCGCGATAGGTCTCGTTGCGAGAAAATCAGACCATAACGAGACGAATGAGCACGTGTATTGGAGAATAAAAAAACTAATCCAGGTCAGCGCTATTGCAATTGAAACGCGAACAGGACAAGGAGGACTAGGTTAGTACAGTCTGCGATAACCTGATGACCTGATTCCAGGTTGAGAGTGGACTCACTGATCAACGACCGACTGCGAACGTGCGGCCTGAGTCGATGCTGGTTGTATATATGTCCGGGACCTATATTTGCTTTGTTTAAGAGCTTGCAAAGCAACGATGTTCCCAGTCTGAGCAATGCGTTGGAGGGGCGCGCCACAATTGGCGAACATGCGTCCCCTAGCTATCAATTGTTGCTGATAGACACTTGAGGCCAGCGGACAGCTAGCACATGTCTAGTCGAATCCTCTCGGGCGTGGCCAGAATGCAGTCGTCTCCTCAATGCGACCTCCTAGTATCTAGCGATAGCCGTTGAAACCTGGTTGCTGTCAGGCGCGGTGTCAGCAAGCCTCCAAAGAGAGCATGCTAACGCACGGAGACAAGTGATGCCCACCCTAACCAAACGAGGATGATATCTGCAATGCCGCCCGGCCGAAAAGGGCGAAGTGCGTGACTTGCAGGACAGCACTGACTCGCGCCTCCCAAGCCTGGCTGCGGACCGGAATTGATAGCGCCGTCCAGTGTCTGGCTAATCGGCACACCGCACATCATCGGCTATAGATGACGTTCCTGACTAGATGATAACTCACCTGGTGAGCTTGCAAGGGACGATCAAGGCTGAAGCGCACGTCTGGGGAGAGCAGACGCGGCTCTATCCCTGGCCCTCAGGGCAAGGATACCGCGTCAGTCACCGAGGTGCTTCTGCAGTAGGCTATGCAGTTCTGTTGCTGCGACTGCACCAGGACCCGCTTGGTCGTCACGTATCGGCTGCATTGTCGTCATTGTCAGCCCCGCGTCAAACCGCCTGAAGACGTCTCCAAATGCAGTCGCATGGCAGTCGAAGCAACGCATTCTGAGGCGTATGAATGGGTGGGAGCGGAAGCCGTGACCCCACAACTCCACGGTGTGTGCTTGTCTGGAAGAAAACATAGCTGCAAATCTCAGGCTTACGGTAGACGCATCTCACACGGACTATTGGAGAAGTTCGCAGGTCACGGCGTGCTGAGCGGTGCAATTTTTCTGATGGAGTGTGATGGGCGTGCATGATTCTCTCCAGGATGAGGGGAAGGACAGCAGCCCGGCACGTGCACGCTAGACCGCGTTCGGTCGTCACTTGACCAAGCGATGCCCTTCGCGGACGCAAGGCGAATGTGCGACGACTGAGCCATACCCAACGCAACCCGCGCGGAGATGCGCAATTCTCGGGAGATTTTTTTCATCGCCCTGGGTACCCGAACCGACGGTGGTGCGGCGTTGACGTTTGCATGGTCGCAGCGAACCTTTGATGTAGGGGTTGGTCGACAACAGCTGGGGCTGCTGGGCAGGGCCACAGAGCAGACGCGACCGTGTGAAACATAGCGCACCGTCCCGGATCCGCGATGATTAGACCAGTGTGCGTGGTCCTTGGCCACTCTGCTCATGACGCTTAGTCTCTTTCGGATTCGCATAATCGCATCCCAGTCGCCATGCTGGACGTCTGCGCTGTGCCTTGTTCCGGCTGCATCCTGCTCTCTTGGCCATCTCCGCACCGCTTCCTCAGCATCCGACCGACTTCGGGCCTGCTGAAGCCACGCGGAAGGCCCGCATTGCTCATGCTGACCCGATACTCCTCCTCAATGCATTCGGACGGCCGTTTCTGGGTCCAGGACGTTGCGGGATGAAAAGAGTTTCGCGTGCTGCCTCACCAGCGGCCGCCGTCCAGGAACATGAAGCTTACGCTGTCCTAACGTCAGGCCCTGGCAGCTGCGGAGTCATGGCGCACTAGTTTAGCTGGCAATGGTGCGGTGGGCGGCGGTGGAGTGGGCGCAGGGAAGGCTGCTTGTGTGCGTTGATCGTCTCATGGGCCAGACCCACGAACTGGCGGATGGCTGGAGGCGAACATCCCCAGCAGGACTGCCTCACATGTCCAGTGTCTCCGTCCAGGGCCTAGCAGTGCGCGAAGCAGGGGGCGATCGCTGCGCTACTGTGGCCATCAACTGTCTGCCATCCTAACCAGGTAAAGCCTTCCTAGCGGCCAGTCTCGCAGTGTGTCATGGCCGCCGGAGACAAGCGTTTCCCTCCCAGGCACTCCATCACGACGTATTGCCTTCGTGCTCTGTCGCAAGTCGTGCATATTCCCTCACGCTTGACCTGCCCCATCCATCAGAGTCATTGCCAGGAGTCGCCAATTATCTCCGACAGCCCATCCTAGCTGTCATAGGCTGGATAGCGTCAAATCCCAAGGAGCCATGTCCATGTCCGCTGGCTGATGCCGCCGTTGCTACTATTACCTCCACTCCCTATTATCGTCCCAGGGCCTGCCTACCCTAACATCCTGGTTGCTTCGCAATTCGCCGACGCATCGATATTAACCCCCAATTATACATAGTTGTACCCGTTCCCTGGACCACTCTCTGGTACCTCCTGTCGGCGAGCTACATTCTCCGTATCGTTGTTTGCATCTGCAGCGCCAGTACGTGCACAGTCCCGCCCCTCTACCACCATGTGGCTTGGAGACTATCCAAACAATTTCTGACCCTTTATACAGTTCCTCCACTCCCGCTGCAACCCATCATAACGACCAACGCATAATTCTCCTCTCTGTAAGCGAGATCACAGACTGCAGTCGGCGCAACTATCCATCTGCATCGTCAACGCACCTGCCCCGCCTTTCGTCCCGCCCATCCAACATCACCAACACCGTTCGCACATCTACTCTCGACAACACTCGTTTATTGTAACATCGACACTGGTAAGTTCTTGTTCATCCAGGCTTGATTCCATGCGCTAACTAGCTACAGTGGATGATTTTGCTGTTATAAGTACTTAACGAGCTTCTATCTTCCGGACCAGCTTCAATACGCCAATCCAGTTACGGAGTCGAATCTATTAAAGACTACTTTTCCCCATGTTGCAAGGTATCAGGGCATCGACTCTGACGATGCCTCCCTTTGGACATGATATGTCCCTAGGTGGCGTGCAAAAGGTGGAGGGCTACGGAGACACAGATTCGTGGAACTGGCCTCAACAACCGACCACTCAACAACCTGCCTACTCAAATATGTTCGATCCTTCCATGTACGCCAACTTCACACCCTCGATGCAACAGCAAGTTCGTCAACCGTCTCGCACTCATTCTATCGCTACATCTCGCGTCCTGTCGACCGCAACTAGCACACCACCACCACCAAGGCCCCAGGTTACAGGTAACATGGTCAAAGCACAACCTGCTTTCAAGCCAACGTGGCAGGGATTCCTCGATACCACCAAAGATGCCATGACCGTTGTGGAGGCCGCACTTCAAGGCCGTCTCAGCCATATCAGCCGCAGGCCGCATGATAAGGAACGCGCAGAGATGCTCACTTCTGGAACCGTCTTGGTGTACGAGGAGAACGCTTCCGGTATCAAGCGATGGACCGATGCTGTGCACTGGTCCCCAAGTCGGGTGATGAACAACTGCCTCATATATCGCCAGCTGGTGCGAGCTTTGAAGCCTGAAGAGAAGAAGTCGGCCCTCAACCCATCGTGCGGTACCAAGAGGAAGCGCAAGGAGAACAACGGTCCAATGAGATCCAAGACTGGTGAAGTGTTGGAGAACTCCGAGGACGAATACGAGAACTCAGCCTTCGACGCGTCCCTGCCAGGCGATGTCGACTCCATGAACAAGGTATACGCCAACTTTGCCCAAAGCTTGACGCCCGACCAACAGCGACGATTCTGTGGCTCTCTCATCGACAGCTATGAGTTCAAGGAGGGCGGTCTGATGAAGAAGACCATCTCAGTCAAGTACCAGGGTACCCACCACCACGTCATCTCCTACTACAGCCTTGAGGACGTCGTCAGCGGGAAGTTGAAGCGACCATTCCAGGACCCAAAGCTAGCCGACATTCAGCCAAGACCGGAGCTTCTGAATGGCTGGAAGGTCAGCCTTGAAGATGAAGAGAGCAAAGACATGCCCCTGGTAGCTGGCTACCCACACCACATCCAGCCAAGCCACGTCCAGCACCACATTCTTGGAGCTGTTACTCAATCAATTGGCGCACAGGGCCAGCTCCAGACACATGCTCCTCTTCACCTAACAGTTCCCGACTACTGGCATGGGCCTCAGGTGTCTCAGTACGGGTCGAGCCACCACAGCCCCCAACATTATGCCGCGCCTCCATTCTCGGCTCACCAACCGGCACATCAATACTCCGTCCAACAGCCTCCGTCGCAGCACTACACGCATCCGCCATCCCCTCAGCAATACTCTTCCCCACATTCCGCAAGCTCTCAGTACTCCACACACGCTGCTCCATCCTCGCACTACGCGCCGCAACCACAGTCTGCGCGTCACTACTCCTTCGACCCTCCATCGGCCACATCAGCGACCTCGTACACTCAACCCACGTCGGCATACCAGACGCCGCAACCAACTCCGTACGCTCTGCCGCAATCCGCGGGCTTTGATGCTCACGCCTTGCCTTCCCAAGACTCGCCAGTTGGTCCTCATCAGGCTCAGGTCCCCGGATCGCAACCCGACCAACAAAGGAGGGCTTCAGCGCCTGTAGCCGTGCAGCCATTCAACGCACCGCAGTTCCCTGCGGCTCCCCATCCTCACTCTTATTACGTGACGGACCAGAAGTACGCCCCTGAGCAAAAGTACACATCGAACGCGCCCCATGGTTATTAGGGTGCCGTCGCATTGCATCATTTCACACATTTATCGAGATATACCCACGATCTACAGAGCATATACGAGACATTCATGGAGGATGATTTGGTTGCGATACCCCATTAGCGACATTTCCTTTGGCGAAGGCGGTATTTGTTCAATACCTGCATGTTGGCACCCCGCGGTAACTGGTTACCCACTTTCCTTATGGATACAGTCGGAGTTGGATCTTTCGCTCTCCTTGTTTATGTTACTGGAATTCTGTATACGTGTTTCATTCATTCTGTCTCTTGTGGTGGTCTTTTAATACCAAAAGCACCTTATTTCCTCTATTTCGCATGGTCGTCTACGATACCTAGTCGCACTGCATTGCATGAATCTCTTCTTGTTCGCGTTGTTCTGCTTCTCCATTACCGCCATACCCTTGTACAACTATAACCCGATGCATGTAGCTAGTGCTCTATAGTAGCAACCACTTAACCCTAAACACTGCGGATACGCGCGACGAATCAAATAAATCAATCATACAATCCAACACTGCGCTTCAATGACCTCACTCAACAAATCGCATGTATCTACCCGATGCATTATCATACGTTGTTCTCAATGGTTCGGCTTGGGGCGGCGCAATCGTACGACTATTCCTGCAAACCTAACCTCGAAACACGATAACTACATGGCTATCCCAGACATCGACTTCTTAACGACCCGAACATGGAATTCGCACCTCAAGAATGATCACAAACCACTACGCCGCATTCCTACGCTAAAAGACACGGCATAACATCACATGCCGTTGCGCATTCCAACCCAGCCCGCCGGGGAACCCTCCGTTCATGAAAAACGACCATCATCACATCATCGCTATCACATCTCGACTAGCCGGTGCCGCAACGCCCCGTCTGCCGTTATCATTATCTGCATTGCACATCGATGAAAGGATCTCGATTCGCGAGCTGCGGCAGCCGGGCCAATCAGTAGCGAAGCGAGCCGCAAGGGCCATTGTGGGTTAACAAAGGGATTACTGAGCCAGGCATACTGTGCGAGAATGCTGTGCAGGACGGGGTGGCTTGGAATAGATCGGAGTGAGATCTTGAATCCTTAGGGCGGGTAAATGTATATACATTGAGGGAAGATGGCGCGGGTTGTTGGAAGGGAGGAGTTGGACGCCTATGTGCGAATGCTTGGCATTGGCAGTTGAGACGTAAATTGTTCGTGCCGGCGCATCGCTGCGAGTCACCTTTGTGGGTAGACTTCCTATTCGTCGGATATTTAACCCGCCTATGGATACGGAAGTTTGTGATGCATAGAGCTGGAGGGCGACTCGAGGGTGCGATACGAGGACTGGCGAGTAATGGGGACGCTGCTTCGGGACTTTGCATTCCTCTATTGAGATCGCCATGAAACATCTTGCTTTAACGGACATCGTGGAGACGAATACGAAGAGTTTCTTTTCCACGATGTACCGTAGTTAACCGTACAAGTGTCGTAGTTAACCGGCTTCGTGTCTTTTGTGCTGCCCAGACGTGATGGCCAAGAGCTGATCAGTGATACCTCGCATGATTGAGGAAGTTTCAACAAATTCAAACCGGATATCTGTCAACACTGTTACACTTGTCATTGACCGACAATTTGTAAAATGAGGATGACTATACATCTAATGGATCTCGGTGGTTTCGCGGAAATGTCATTCCGCACCTGGGTCCCGACCGGCTCCCGAGTCATAGTATACGTTGTAAAGGTAGAAGCTACTCAGTATACTTGTCACTCAAGGGAAGTATCGGACGCAGTGGTGTATGATGCATGATGCATGAAGCATGTGAGTCGTTGTCGTGCGTGAGTCGTACAGTAGTACGATCAACGTGCTATCTTGAGGAGCCGCTTCGCGTGCGCGGGCGCGGCTGCCATCTCGCTTGTCCCTCCCTGCCGCCCATTTTTCCCCACCATCCCATTTCTCTCCATCGTGTCATCACCGAAATCCATCGGGGAGAGCCTCCACAGGCCCGTCACCGCTTGTTGCGCGTTCGAAACACCTGTCTTCAATTCATGCATCCTTTACAGGATGCTTCCACTGCTGGTACGACACGTAAGCCTGGAAACCCGAGATTCCGAGGCCAAGGATTCCGATGATTACCGCGATGAAGACTCCGATCATTGTTGCCATCATCATGTACCGCTGCGCGCTGTGTCTGTGGATCCAGTTCGCCCAGTCGTCGCGAGGAGTCGGGTTCTGCACCTCGTCGTAGATCTCCTTGAGTCGGTTACCAAAATAGCTGTGGTCAACTTCAGGGTCGTCTTTCCGCTGGTATCGGGACACATCGTATCGCAGTAGATCTGGATCGAAGCCGCACTTTGTAATGTATGCACCCGACCGGTCGTCGGGGAAAAGGATGTTGTACAGTATGTCCAGGACCTCCAGGGCGAGCGATCGTGGAACCAAGCAGCGACTTCCATCTGGTCGACTTGCCAACAACATCTCTTTCAGTACTGCAGAACAGTGGAAAATTCGGATGACCTTTCTTTTCCCACTGTAATCCATTGTCAAATGGCTGCGCAGATCATTAGTCGGTTCGAGCCTGAATCCAGCCTTCACAAGTTTGCTCGCAGCCAGCGATCCAAGGAAGTCAGACAGTCTGGTGTCGCCTAGACTACCCCCTAAAAGGCCAGGGCTCGTACGTGGGAATGCTTCGCAAACGAAGTTTGTGACAGTCACGTCGCTCCGCCAGGAGATAGATGGGCCGCCTTCCTCCAGGAAATCCGCACAATCCTGCGATGTTCCACAATTGGTCATGAACATAACACTAGCTGCTATATTCACCGCTCGGTCCTGATCCACGGCATTTGTGCAAAGTTTTCCGTTCGAATTGCCGACCGAAAAGTGAGAGTTGATAATGCGCTCTCGGTCCAGGTCTGGGTTGTCTCTGATAGTCTGGATGAGGCGGAGAAGGTCATCATGGGATGACAAAGCTGGACGCGAGAACGTGGTACCTTCTGGTGCATAATCCTCGGTCAGGGTCCTGTACCGATCCCAGAATGTGTCAAATCGTATTGCGCCCCTCCATGGACATTCTAGCTGACTGCACGTCGCAGCCCCATTGCATGTGCTACAAAGGTCCCAGTTCCACATAACCTTACCCAGCTTCTGTAGTTGTTCGGTATTCACCGTGTCCAACAAGAACGGTGTCGTGGGAGCTGCTGCCATCGGAGGATGAGACTGGAGCACCTATCGTGTTCGAGCGTGAGGGATGCCTTGGAGCTGCTACTTTTTCTTGAAGTTCAGCCTGCCAGGATCACGCGTGGCTGAGTGCTTGCATGATTGGCCGCCACACATGCAGACCGACATGGCTGTACTTCAATTCATTGGAGCTTTGGCTGACAAGGCACTCTTTCGGGCAGATCTGGGCGCTGATGCATTGATACCGGGGATTTTTTTTCTCGCTTCTTACCGGTCATGTATCCCATGCATTGTGTGCTTAGATTCACAGAAATAGTGACCTTCTTCGACCCTTGACTTTGTTAACATTCTTGTCTTCACGCGTACAGCATGCAGGCCCCTTCTCGCACAGCAACTTCCCCGGACGCCACAAATACCAATAATACTATTAGCCAACCTGTCGACACAATCAGGGGCTTGACGCGATTCGAGAAAGATGTCGACGAGAAAACCAGCCTATATTTCGAGGACGTCACCAAACGCCTGAAAGGTGAGCTTCTGCAAAGCCTGCGTAAATCCAAGAAAAACTTTCGACCCTTCGCCATACGTCTACTAGTCTTGGGGACGGACGAAAACTCAGCCAAACCTTACATCGTCGTGTTTTGTCCAGCCTGTGTTAGCGACTTGGTTGAGAAATATTTCCGAAGAGATACCCCCAGACGCCTCTGTCAACCTGGCAAGGTTGGCCCAGCATCATTCGATGTAATTGTTGTAGGCAAGCCGATACAGCCGACTACATCGCAGCATCTCTGCCCAGTCTTTATCAAAATGGGGCACACGGGCAACGGGAATCGGAGATATAGGAATATTCCTCTCAAGATTGACGGTATTGGCGGAACACGTTACGCTACAATGGGAGGTTATATTGTAGTAACCGATAAGAGTGGGGTTGAATCTATGTTTGGCTTGACTGCCGGCCATAGCATTGTTCAAGACGATCTCGAGGACGAGATCGAGACCGAGCAGGCGAACGAGGAGCTCAACGCAGCGCGGAATCTCCTTCCCGACCTCACTACGTTTGCACCCTTACGAGTTCTGGAATCAGCGGAGAGTCCAACAATGCGAAATGCCACATACAATCTCACCACTGACTCTCGGGAATCGATTGAGTGGTCCGGCACTGCCGACGTCGCGTCGGCGTCCTTCTCCACCCGAGCATGCGATCGCGATTGGGCTTTGTTGGAAGCCATAGTGGACCAACCTGACAGCGTTAACCAAGATGGGAAAGCTTTCGAAAGATATGTCCTAGGTGACCCTAAACCGTATACTGTTTCGATGGACGACAATGCTGAGATGAGTCTTCAACCTTCATTTATCGGACAACTGTCTCGTCTTCCTTCGTTTGCGATTCTGTCATATGGTAGCGACTTCGTACGCGTTCACACAATTACAATACGGAACGCTCAGAGTAAGTGATCAGCCTTTAGCTCGGGGTACCTAGTTAATGAAATGTAGGGATACCAGCAGGCACCTCGGGCACCTGGGTGTCAACGGATCTGACCGAGCCAGTGAACAGCATGCGGTCCCCAAGCTTAACGGAAACCCGTTCACATGAAAGGACAGGCAGCAAAATCACTGTCCTCGGGCAAGTGGTCGCGGATGACGCCCTCGGAGATGTTTACATGGTGCCTCTTTGCGACATTCTTGATGACGTCAAACATGTTCTCGACGTACAAGCAGCAAGATTACCAGAAAACAATTCGGAGATTAATACCATCCTGCGCATGATGCACGATACTGGAATCGCAAATTCGGACACCGCGGCTATTGACACGACATCAGCACAAACGCTAGAGAAAGAGGCTGGAGCATCGACTGATCCGCCAGATCACTTGTCTTGCACACAATGCGGATCTTATCTTCACACGGAGGAGACGTGTGCACTACCATATGCCAGTGATAATGGAGGAAGCTCCGCGGCTACTTTGCCTGCAGTGACGACTTCATACGCTTCATACGCTTCAAGCTCGTATGACAACAAATATGTCTGGTATTGCCACTGTTGTAGCAACGGTCCAGTCCTCGTTTGGCAAAACATCTGCACAGAATGCAGCCACGAGAGGTGTCCCGGTTGCAGAGTTGAGATCACAGGATACTAGCGCATCTGAAGGGTTGTGGCTGGTGGCTGGGAAGTGGCTGGGAGGCTGAACGTCGCTTACGTCACAGCAACTTCCAACACGCGAACGAGGCCCTGAGGCAGACACGATTGTCCTCATCAAACAAACCTCACTCTATCTTTCTTGTGATCGGCGGCAATAGGCCTAGCTTGAAAGGGATATCAGAAACGTCGCAGTCGAACAAGTGCGCACCTTTAAGCCACCCCGAACATGCCACCAAAACGCCAAAAGACCTCTAATTCGGCGTCGACACCCGATCCCAAGAGGCGTATCACGCGCTCATCTGCCAAGACAAACACAAGAGATGCGAAAGACTTACCAGACTCCACAACAAAACCACCTGAGGCGAAACCAAAGACGACGAAAGGACGACAGGCGGCTGATCCTGAGAAGCGTTCACCAAAGGATGCGAAACCAGAGGCAGACGCGCAGCTCGATGGAGAGAGTGACCCAGCACCTCAGAATCGTACAACCCTCACCATCACACACGACCTCGTCAAGAAACCAATCGAATGCCACCAATACACCCCCACATCATCGCCATCCACATCATCACCAACCCTAATATTCACCCACGGCGCAGGCGGCACACTCTCCGCCGACGCCGTAGTAAACTTCTGCACCGGATACTCATTATCTCTCCCCGTTCTCGCATTCCAAGGCTCGATGAACCTCAAAGCGCGGACCAAGGGCTTCCACGCATGTATCGATGAGCTGAAGTCCAATCAACCGACTGCGCAAAAGGGAACAAAAGAGAACACGGCTGGCAAGAAGACATTGTTACTAGGCGGACGAAGCATGGGGGCGCGCGCCGCTGTCATTGCTGCCAGTGAACATCTCGCCTCGTTAGACGACAAGGAAGCAGAAGAGTTGAGCATACAGCTCATACTCGTTTCCTACCCACTTCTCGGGCCCAAAGACGAACTACGGGACCAAATCCTACTCGACCTACCAAAGAACGTCCGCATACTCTTCATCAGCGGCGATGAAGACGCCATGTGCCCCATCGATACGCTGAACGAAACGAGGGATAAGCTGACGGCGAAATCGCAGCTTATTGTTGTTACTGATGCGAATCATGGGATGAACGTTGTACCGGCTAGCAGGACGCAAAGAGTAGGAGAAGAGACAGGGCGTTTAGCAGCGCGATGGGTGGCAGGAGAACCTATGGATGATGATACATACATCGATGAGCTAGAAGGAGAAGAAGAATGGAAATAAATCCACAACAATTCCATCCCTCCGATCTCCTCCCCCTCCCTCCAATTAACCAACACTCACACTCACACCACCCCACCCAACCACCTAACCACCCTCCCTCCCTTCTCAGCATCCCCCCTCCCCTTCCACCCCCACCTCACCAACACCCCTCCCTCCCTCTCACCCAAAACATACCAACCCCCTTCTTTCCCATAAACCTCGCCCAAATCCTCCCACTCGCTCGACACCTCATCATACACCCGTCTAGCTTCTTCCTTCTCACGCTCGTTCTTAACACCGTTAATCCACCGAGTCAACTCGTTTTGCGTCTCTACTGCTTTGTCCCACCGTTCGAATAGTTTGTCGATGTGCTGGAGTTGGCGGTCTGGTTGGGTTTGCTGGGGTTGTTGGTGGGGGTCTTGTTCGATGGATGAACTATCATTCCGCTGTGCCGTTTCGTGTGAGGTGGTGATGGCTGATGCCTTCTCCACGATTTGCAAACTATCATGGTTGAGTAGGCGGGCTTCGGTGTGGATGCAGGGGGTGGGGATGAAGCGACGGGTACGGGTACGCCGTGTGGAGGTGGTTTGGGTGGGTGGCATTGTGCGTGTTTGAGGTATACGTTGGGGTTGTCGAAGACAAAGTGCGAGGGTTAGAGGTAATGTCGTAGTCTGGTGTTGGATATTGTTGGGCGTGGGTGTAGGATAGAGATAGGTTGGTTATCCAGAATGAGGGAAAAGGCAAAGGCAGATCTCAGGAGCATGTTGGTTGTGTGCTGGTGAATATCTCATGCCAACCATGGTTTCATTATTGCACGTGATGGGATGGGCAACTCCGCCCTTCAGATTGGACTGTAGATTTACCCGCGAAACATCTCCCAGAGCCATAGGCGAGCCACCCACTCACGATGTCGCAACGTGCTCCGCAGCATCTCCATCATTTTGCGCCTCGCCTTCCCCTCCGCCATCTTGCGCAGCTTCAGATCCCTTATCCTTGAACTCTTTGAACTCCATACTCACGATATCGCCCGTCCCATCACTCACCCTCCTCACCTCCACAACCCCGCTCTTCTTCCTCAGCACAATACTCCATACCCCTTCTCCCACCACAACCCCTTTCAGCCATCCCAGAAACTCCGTCGCGAAATTAATACACACATTCCCATCCCAGCAGTTCGTGCCCTGACGCACCATACCCGGTATCTCATGCGTGTTAAACGTCTGTAGACTCCTTAGAATACCAGCTTTACTCCGAAAGCCCACGGTGATTTTAGGTACGCCGAGCAAGAACGACTGGGCCCAGAATTTGAGGAGCTTGCGTTCGAATTTGAGGATGTCGCGGTGTTGTTGTTGGCGTGGGGGAGGAAGCTCTTCGCTTGTTTTGAGTTCGACCCATTGTACCTGCTCATCCGGGTTTGTGGGTTTGGGCGCGAGGAGGCCGTCGACTTCGCCGCCTAGTATGAGGCTATGGGGCCCGAAGGATGTGTGGACGATGGAGCAGTGTTGCGCGTGATTCGACACAACGCCTTTCTGGGACCGCTCGATCTCTTCCCGTGGCGTGTCTTGAGGTAGCGTGGGTATGAGAGCGAGTTTCTCGAATTTGTAGCCCCAGTATGTCATCATTTCGCGCGATTGCTGGTCGGGGTGTTGGTGGCGGGGAGGTGGGCGCGTGCTTTCTGCTGCGCGGTCTGCGGCTCGGGAGGGGAAGTCTTCTTCGATGTAGATGGTGTTGTTGTGGAGGGTTGCGAACATGCTGAATTCGGCGAAGTTGTCGAAGGGCGCGGTCATGATCTGGGGTTGGTTAGAATGGAGGTGACTTGAAAGCAGCAAGGTAAGAAAGCTGGTTTCGCTTACCTTGCTATATCTTATGCCGGCCTGCTTCAACATACCTTGGTCATCATGCCTCGCCAAGTCATGAAGTCGGCTTTGACTTCCTCCTTGCCCGTCTTGTCTTCCATGAGCGCCCTCAGCAGACTGTCCAGATGGGGATCTTCCCTGTCTTCATAGTGCTTGAACGTCTCGAAGCCTTCCTTCAGATCCGCGCCCATTGGTGGTGGTATGTAGTAGTTGATGCCCGACTCATCATGCTGGTACTCGTGGTTGTCGTCGTATGAGAAGTGTGCGACTTCGCGAGGGCGCTTTATCTTGGCCGACGCGCCGCGGAAGCGGTTGACAGGCTGTATCGAGAAGCGATGAACTGGGGTATCAGGCGCCGGAGCCGTGCTCTTAGCAGTCGGCATTTCTATATTCGTCGCGGGAGTTGAGGCTGGAGCAGCTGCTTTCGGAGGCGCGCGAGTTCTGGGTCGTTTCCGGGGCGGCGATCGATCTTCTGTATCCGCCGGTGGGCTTGGCGATTGCGCAGGAAGATCCGTAGAAGCCATGATGTAATTGCGCAGGTGTTTGCTGTCGGTGTTACGAAGACGCGCCTCAGGTTTCGCCGCGGGAGTGTCGCAATGCCAAACCCCAGCCGCCCCACCAAACACTTGTACCTGACTAGCTACGGCGCGCCATTCATCCCACCAACCCCAAACCACCATCAACATCCAACCTCACTCCACATCCCGCCTTCTACCTCTCTGCACAAACACCTGCTCAACCTCATAACCCCATACAACCAATCCACCATGGACAACCGCGCAATCCGCCTCCCCCCAACAACCCGCCGCAACATCTTCGCCGCCCACACCGCCCAACAACAACAGGCGCAACCGCAACAACAACCCGCGCGCCGCCAGAACCAAGCCGCACCCTCCATCCGCCCCGACAGCCGCGAAATAGAACAAGACATCTTCATGCAGCCCACCGAAGACGAGTTCGTCGAGCGCGACGATATCGGAGAATATATTGTCAAAGCGCCGGCGCCTGTGTACAGGGAAATGGGCGTGGGGAGTGAGGGGGATGAGGAGGGTGGTATGTTGATCCCATTTCCATTCTCTGGGAAAGAAGTCGGAGACTGGTGTGAGGTGGTATGGGGTGAATGCTGACGTGTGCATGTGAACAGAGCAAGAAAACGAGATGATACAACTCTACGGCAAGACAAACGCACAGTGGGATGCTGTTGCTGTGGAAGAGGAGATTCGGGCTGCGTTGAAAAGTAGTCTCAAGAAGAAGGTGGCTAGTTTGGAGGATGATAGGTGGATGTTTGAGGGGGAAGGGGAGGGTAGGAAGTAAGCTGGGGTCTTCTTGGACATGGGCATGCGGATTTGGGGGATTGAGGGAACTAGGAGGCGTTTGGATGTGATACTCTAGTATATGGCTATTGACATTGATGTTTGTCTGAATTGGTCTGATGTTGTGTGAAATGTTGAGTGAGGCCTGTATGCCTTCGATGTATTTTTATGTGATGGAAGATTGTGGATCGTGTCGCGGGGAGGTAGTCAGTGTGAGATTTGAGCATCTTCGTAGGACTATGAAGCATGCCGTCGAAGACATGGTATCCTCAAAATGGCGGTCCCGAGTATGCAAATGGTACATGATGACTACATAGGGTCAGAGAACATGCAATAGCACAACACAAAATTATTGAATACATCCCAGGTACACGACATCAATGACAAGTCAAAGTGCAAGAGTAATCAAGTTCATTCGCGGACTTACGCTCATCATAGCTGCCGCATCTACTAACCCCCCACCCTCAATCCCACCACCAGCCCAAACGCCCACCAGAAAACAAAACCTGGGTATCAAAACACATTCCTAAACGCCTCTTCCCCTCTCACGCCCGGCCGCCCACCAATCCCGCCCAAAATCTCCAAATCCCTGAAGCCGAATTAGCAAAACCGCACCAATTCAAGTCACCCACAATAAAACTTACCACTCAAACCGCATCCTCATACCCCTCCCCACCATACAGCCTGCCCGCCCAATTAACCGCAGTCAACACCACGAGAACCCCCTTGTTCAGCTCCTCGAGCTCCGCCTCCTCCTCCTCATCCAGCGTCTCCTCCAGGTGCTGGTACATCTCGATGCGCTCGTACAGCTTGCTCGCCATCTCCTCAAGGCCGCGGAAGAACCAGTAGAGGCGCTTCTGCGCCGGGGAGTCGGAGGCGGGCGGGAGGTGCGGGAACTCCGCGAGGGAGGGGACGTCGAGGTCGGAGAGGTTGATGGTGAAGTTTTCCATCTTTTGGTGATGGAGGATGCGGGGGTGAGGAGGGAAGGTGGGTTTGTGGTAGTAGTAGTAGTAGTGGTGGTGGTAGTAGTTGAGCTTGTTGTGATGGTGGTGATGGGCTTGTTGGAGCTGGTTTGGGGAGTTGGGGAAGCTGGTTTTCGAGCTTTTATGTGGGCGATTTGGGGGTGCCAAGACTGCGTTTGGCGACGGTCTGGCTTCGCTATTGTTGGGCGCTTTACGCGTAGTGACGGTGACGGCGGTATTCAGCGAGGCTGGGAGAACGGCCTGCTGCTATTGAGAGGGAGACGAGCTAATGTTTTGGTGTAGGATATCCGAAGTGGGGTATGCATCGACGGGGGTGAAGTGCGTACTTTACCCCGACGCCCTCGTCACGGCAACGCCTTTCGACGAGCCCTTCCACAGCGCGATGTAGCTACTGCCCTCCCTCGAGTCACCGCCGTCGTCCTCCTAACCTACGATCGTATACGCCTTAAGCCGCTGCCACGAGCGCCCCGACCGTACGACGAGACCGAGTATACAAGGTGGAGGCACGACAGGAACATGTGGGGGCACACAATGGGGAGGAGACTATACGGCGAGTCAATGAGAAGGTTTCTGTACTCAATTGCCAGCCCTTGGGTCGAGGGTATGTCGCAGTCGAGTCGGACAGCGGAGGAGGCAGCGCCCTGGTCCGCCAGCGACGAGGCTGACAATCCTTCTCGCCTTGCGCTCCCGACGCCAATGGCAGCAGCTCGAGGCTATCGTGCGACGGGCGGCGTAGAGTTGGACTGATACTGGAGTTGAGGAGAGGCGGAAAAGGTTGACAGACAATAGACAACGGACATATAGGATAGAGCTTTACCAGGAAAGGGGCAGTCCAGTAGCTACAGGCCAGGGCCATTTCATGCTCTCCATATGCTTGCTGGCTTCCCGAGTCGCATAGTCTCCTGATGAGGGTCGTGATAGTCTCGTCGCGCGGTCTCCCTGGCCTGCCTTGTGGAGTTGAGCCTTTGGTCGCGGACAGCCAACATGACGGAATGGGTCTGAGGGAAAGGGGCAATGCAGTAGCTACAGATCAGGAGCAGTAGGCGCTCCCGGTCTAGTTTTTGAAGTTGCCAGTGCCTGTCTGCCGCAAAGGCCGTGATGTTCTCGTCGCGCGCTCTGCCAGCCCGCCAGACCCTGGACCTTGGAGGAGCCATTCGCGCAACCTCGTGATGAGCGGTCTACGTCCGTCATGGGATGTTCATGAGTGACTGAATGCTTCCTGTGATGACAAAGTAGAGTCTGAAGCTGCTCACGTCCGTCCAGGCCGCTCGAGTCGCTGTCGCGGAGGTCGCGAGGGTCTTCAGGCCTCCTTTTCGCAGAGCATGTTGAGGGTCGCGATTCGAGCAGCGGTTTTCTCGTGAATGTCCAGCAAATGCTACTGTTCATTCTACGTACCCGGATATTGCTCTGCCCCTCGCTGTCGTCGCTCCTGCCGTGAGTCGCAAACCTGTAGCCTCGCCCTTGAGGCAGTCGCGGACCGCTTTCTACAGCAGATCTCACATGCGATGCTGGATTTCTGCTGACGAGCTCGAGGTCGGCTTGGAGACAGTCTTCCTTCCCGACAATGCAAGTGACGATGTCTGCGCCCCCTTGAAGCTGGCCGCAATCCTGAAGTCGCGAGCTGGCAGGCTCCGCCCCTTTAGCCGTTACGAAGCGCACTCGAGAGCATGGGTTACTACGTAATGCCGAGTCCCTCTCAGTGAGCCTCTCGTCGGTCTCAAGGTCGTCTTCAGTCTCGGAAATGCAAGTGATCACTTTCGCGCCCCGTGAAGCTGTCTGCACGCCTGGAGTCGCGAATTGTTGCTCCTGCCGTTTGGGCAGTCACGGAGCGCGCTCAGGAGCAGCGGTCCCCACAGAATGCTGAGTCTCTACTGATAATCTTCTCATCCTTTCTGTGTCGGTCTTCAATCCCATACATGCAAATGATCGTGCCCGCGCCCCTGTGAAGCTGTCCGCATGCTTGGAGTCGCTCTTGCCCACCCAGCCGGCTCAGCACCATCCCCGCGGCCTCTGAATTCACAAGAAGCTGCTGGATCTCAGGGGCGAGATGTTGATTCCCAAGAAGCTGGTTCCCGATGCCACGTTTTCTGGAGTCTCACCGTCTCCACGATGTTCAGCTTTGGAGTTGCTGCCCGCCCCGCTTCAACGTGCCTTCCTAGAATGACCGTGATTGTTTCCTGCCTGCCACAAGCAGCCGCTGCTGCCTCAACAAACAGAATGACGCGGAGAAGCTTACGCGTCTGGGGATCATGCTCTTGATCGCCCCCCGCTCGTTGCACACGCTTCCAGCTGACAATGTGCATGTGCCGGCCTCATGAGCTCCCCGCGGACATCGTGAGATCCACCAACATGCTTTCAACGCGTGTCCTAGTGGTTTCTCCAGCTTTCGGTCAATGAAATCTGGCAATTTCTCTCACCTCCACGTGGTTGAGAGGGAGATTTGGCAATGCCACGTAGACTTCCAGCTCATAGCAATCCCCTATATCTTCCAACTCGCTGCAGACTTCTTCTGACACCATTCTCACGCACTTTCACATCTCCGGCGCTTCTTCACGCTCCTGCCCCTCCCGTCATCCTGCCCCTCCGGTGCCCGCTAGTAGGCGGTCAGACGGCCTGGACGACGCTAGAACCGGTGAGTGGGTCCTCGGGATAACGTGCAAAGGCGGTTGAGGGATGGAACTTCAACCTCAGGCTTCGTCTTGCAGCTGCGATGCATCACCAACTCCATTGATGCCTCGTATGCCTGAAAAACAGAAGTTGTAGAGCTCGTCGAGCGCTATCTCCTCATGCTCGTCTGGCCCCGTCCGGTTGGTGGTTCTCCTGGCGTCGTGGGATATCCGAATCGCTTCCTTCCAGTTCCTCCGCCAGCCCTCGCCGCGACTTCCTCACCACGACCTTCTCTCTGACTCTTTTGCTCCCAATCCGAACGGTGAGTTCTCTGGCCTCAGATACTGCCGTCACCTGACCTCCGGAGCTTCGGCGCTGGCGCCAGTATATAAACAGCCCTTCCCCCGCGCCTTCCACCTCTTGCCCACTCACACCCACCCACATCCCCATCCCCACCTGATATTGACAGACTCCTTGCTTGAGCTTTGCCAATCATCCATCTCTTGCCTTCTTTACATCCACCTCTTGTACAACATCAAGACCCTTCCTCAACATCCAAAGATGTCTCACCCTTCACCCAACTCCTCGTCGGCCAACGGTCCTCCCTCATCCCCCTTTGACGGTACCAACCCAACCGTGTACTCCCCCGATGTCGAGCGCAAGCCCAACCACCGTCGTCAACTTACTGCTATCCTCATTGGGAAGCAGGCCGCCAAGAAATTTCTTCCGGAGCCGCCGGCGTATGTCGAGGGTGCCTTCGTCGATGAACTCGATGAGTTCAACAACACCTTCGTCTCTCGCTACCTGTACGTCGAAGGCGGTCAAGATGCTGAGCACCTGAAGTTCCTGGTACAGAACCAGATGAAGCGCGTAAGTGTCGTCCCCTTCCTCCACCATGCTTCACACTAACCTCTTGTAGTACGACTGCTTCAAGCACTCGGCCATCTTCCTCCAAGACCCTCACGCTGCGATCTTCATTCGATTCGACAGCCTTTCCGACGCTATCGAAGCTCGGGATCTCCTCATTCAAGCCGGCTTCTCGACCCACTACGCGACCATGGACGACCTCGCCCGGTCCATGGCCAAGGACATCCGCGATATCCAACCGTACGAAGGCCAGATGTTCTTGTCAATGTTCATCGACGCGAACCCCGAGCACGCTGTTTGGGAGTTTACTGCCGAGGACTATGAAGATATCAAGAACCAGATCGATCTCATCGCCAGGGAGTTTGGCAATGTTCGCAACGTCGTCCACGTCGACACTGTTCACGAGGAGATGCGCCTGATCTTCCGGATCGAGTTCGACTCCATCGACGCCGCACAGCGCGCCATCCAGTCTCTTCGCCGCACGCCTGTCTATGGCTTCGGTGCTGATGTAAGCACCTCACCTCCAACTCTTCTGTTCTTGCTAACCTTCTCACAGAGATCGTACTTCTGGTCCACCATCAACGTCGGTGACTGGGTCGATGAGCGTCCGCTGGGCCCTCACCGCTTCCAACATCGCGGCGATACTCGTCGCCCGTACCGCGGTCCATTCCGCAACGAAGAACCCCAGGATGAGCATAACCGCGTCCGCCGTGAGCGCATCATCGACGGGAGCGATGTTCGCACCACTGTCATGCTCCGCAATATCCCGGCTTCATGCGACTGGGTAAGTCTTTCCTTCCACGTCTGTCCCGAAGCCTTACTAACTCTTTTGATAGATGACACTCAAGTACATCCTGGACCAGATCTGCTTCGCAACTTACGACTTCCTCTATCTGCGCATCGATTTCAAGAAGTGTGCCAATGTCGGCTACGCTTTCATCAACTTCACGGATGTCGGCGGCATGCTGATGCTCCTCGAGATGGAGTTCCGCTCATGGCCTGGTTTCATCTCCGACAAGAAGTTCGGGATCTCGTATGCGACAATCCAGGGACGCGAGGCGCTTGTTCAGAAGTTCCGGAACTCCTCGGTCATGCAGGAGACGCCCTATTGTCGCCCGCGCCTCTTCATCACCCAGGACGAAGCAGAGATGATGAACTCCATTCGCCACGCCGGTACCGAGCTGCCTCTCCCCCGCCCCGACAACATCTCGAAGCTGCAGCGCTCCATCGATAGTGCTCGTAGCACTGGCCTGTTTGCCCCTCGAGGATACTCTGCCGGCATGGAGTACCGCCATCATTTCAGCACGTTCGACCGCGGTAGCCCCCGAGACAACCTTCAGACCGCCATGCACCACGCTCATCAGCACGCTGCTCCCCTCGTGTTCGGCGGTATAACTGAGGCTCAGAAGCAGAAGATCGAGGCCTGGTACCTGCACGTCTTCGGCGGCGGCCACCGCGGCGCTATCCCCTTCGACTCCATCCCGATGACCCATATTCAACTCTACTTCGAGGAGCACCCCCATCTTGCGCCAGTTCGTCTGACCATGGCTCGTTCTTCCGGCAGCGGCAACGGCACCCCTCGGCGTTCGGGACGCGGTTCTGATAGCGACAACTGGCGTGGAGGCTCCTCTGGTCCCTCCCAGGGCAACCGCAAGCGCTTCATGTAAACACCGTTTACCCACCGACGCATACACGGTCGCAACGTCTCTTCCGGGTAGACCTTGCGCAACGAGTACACGGCTTCTTTCTTTGTTTTCGATCTGTTCCCAGATTTTTGCCAGACCAGGATTTCTCTTTACGATTTGTTCGGTATGGCTATTGACACACTGTATCGGGTGTATGTCTTCTGGGTCGGATTCGATGCGATTTTGTTCATGGCGTGGATGGTTGGTCGATTGAGAGATGATCTGACCTGATGATGGATGCCACCGATGAACCTGAATGTACCTAATACTTGCTTTCCAATCAAAACTTCATGAGCTTTGCTCACCAAACTTGTTCCTTCTCTTGCTTCGTGACTTGATGTGGTGATGTCTTGATCTTTGACTTGCTTGTCTTCCTTCGCCAGATCCTGGTGGCTTTGACGTGAGGAGATTGTTGGATGTAACCGTGAAGTCGTCGACATTGCCGTGCGTGATGCCGTCTCGAGAGGGTTCTCGTTGTCGCACATGCTGAGCGGAAGATGAGGTAGTAGCAATCCACGGGTAGTACTCCAGCCACGGTCATGCAGGAGACCCCATACTGCCGTCCACGCCTCTTCATCACTCAACTACAGACTAGTTGAGCGATGAAAAGATGAGGGCAGAAGTACGGAGTCTCCTGCATGTCCGTAGCTAGAGCACTTCCCATGGAAAGCTGCGACTTGGAGATGTTGTCTGGGCGAGGAAGAGGCCGTTCGTACATGCAGTGGCACCCCTGGACGTAGAGTTGGATATGCGTCATCGGGATGGAGTCGAAGGGGATGGGTCCGCAGTGGCCGCCGCCACCGACTGAAGCGGAGCAGCGTGCTGATGAGCATGGTGCATAGCGGTTTGAAGGTTGTCTCGGGAGCTACCGCTGTGGTCGAACGTGCTGAAATGATGGCGGTACTCACTGCCTTCAGTACTCATTTCAGGCAGTTGTGATGTCTTTGACACGGCAGAGTGTTGTGAGTGAGCTCGCCACCGAACTGGAGAGGAGCAGCGTGCTGATGAGCATGGTGCATAGCGGTTTGAAGGTTGTCTCGGGGGCTGCTACCGCGGTCGAACGTGCTGAAATGATGGCGGTACTCACTGTCTTGAGTACTCATCTCAGGCAGTTGTGATGTCTTTGACACGGCAAAGAGTGTTGTGAGTGAGCTCGCCGTCATGAACGATTGTAATTCCCAACAGAGAGATGAAATCGATGCGGAGATACAGGAAGTCGTAAGTTCCGAAGCAGATCTGGTCAGGGATGTTCGTGAAGGCTTCGTGCTGCTGGGGACAGAGGAACCTCCGCGCCAGTTGTCGCTATCAGAACCACGTGCCGAACGACGAGGAGTCTCCTGCATCACACAAGACGCGTTTGTACTGCGATGTTTACAGGGGGTGGTGCGTGACTGGCGCAAGATGGGGGTGCTCCTCGAAGTAGAGTTGGATATGCGTCATCGGGATCGACACTGCGATTTCTGTGCCCGAGGGGCAAGCTTCCCACGTTCTGACAGTGTGTACTGCAGGCGTGATGCAGATGTACCAAGCTGGTTGGGAAGGCGGCATGCGGACTGCGGCTTCCAGATTCTGGAGGGCCGTTGCCCGAGGATGAGTTGGGTGAAGGGTGCGACATGATGTCGAAGAAGGGTCTTGGTATTGTACAAGAGGTGGATGTAATGAAGGCAAGAGATGACCCATTCACTCTTACACTATCTCATCTGTCATGCCTGCAAGTACCCCAGCGCCAACGATACCTCCGTCCTTGGCCTCCTTGAGCCATGGTGGTGGGGCTTGCGCTCGACATCGGGAGAGTATACCGTCGGGTTGGTGCCATCGAAGGGGGATGAGGAGGGAACTGGCTCTGCCAATCTTGCCCTCCTGCCTGCTGCGGCGCGTTGGGATTACCAACGAAGAGATGGACAGATGATGATCAAGAAAGGGGTGTGAGTATAAGTTGTAGCCCACAGTGTAGCATGACGGTGGTTCGAACATCGCTGCCGTCGAGGATGCGCTCACGGCGGACACGGTCGAGGCCGGGGCCTCTGGAAGAAACTTCTTCGCGGCCTGCTTGCCAATTGGGATAGCAGTGAGTTGACGACGGTGATGCCGCCATCTGACTCTCCGATTAGCTCAACAAAGCCGACTCTTAGGTCTGTGCCACCAACGAAGATTTGGGCATCTTATGATCAAGAGTGGGTCGTGAGTATATGTTCCAGCCCACAAATAGGCCGGCGGCTCTGGGAGGGAGGTCTTGTACGCCTGCTTGCCAATGGGAATTGCGGCTAGTTGACGACGGTGATGCCGCCATCTGGCTCTCCGATTAGCTCAACAAAGCCGACTCTTAAGTTCGTGCCACCAACATCGATGCTTAAGAATCTGCCCTTCTCTTCGGTGCTTACATCCAGCGCTTGCGGTTGCTCTGGGTGCCGTGGAAGGGACCAGAAGAGCCCCCAAACCGTCGTGATGGGCATCTTATGATCAAGCGAGGGGTGTGAGTATGAAGTCGTAGCCCACAACATGGGCAGGCGACTTGGGGAGGGAGGTCTTGTACGCCTGCTTGCCGATGAGGATGGCGGTGACTTGACTTGACGACGCCGCCGCCATCTGGCTCTCCGATTAGCTCAACAAAGCCGACTCTTAAGTTCGTGCCACCAACATCGATGCTCAAGGATCTGCCATTGTCTTTGTGCGCTGTGACGGGTGTGACCAGGAAGTGCTCGATGAGCATGCCAGCGACGTCCGTGAAGTTGATGAAAGCGTATCCGACGTTGGCACACTTCTTGAAGTCGACGAACGTATTACGTGGTGGGCATCTTATGATCAAGCGAAGGGTGTGAGTATTAAGTCGTAGCCCCCAACATAGGTCGGCGGCTCTGGGAGGGAGGTCTAGGACATCTGCTTGCCGATGTGGTGGCAGTAACGCTTCATCTGGTTCTGGACCAGGAACTTGAGGTGCTCAGCATCTTGGCCGCCCTCGACGTAGAGACAGTGATGTGACTTGCGTTCGACCCTAGGGGCGAAGTAAAGACTTCGTCGAGAACATAGTCCAGGCGTGTGAATGTAGTTTCGGGGTAACTGTGGGGGGTATACACGTATGTGCGATGGTGGTGAAGCTCAAGGTGGGACGGAGATGGCTCATCTGAAAGTCGCGACGGAAAGTAGCAACGCGAGCTCGAAACGCAGCCAGATTCCGCTCACGGAGTACAAGAGATGACAGAAGACAGCTCCTAGTAGCTCAGGAGTCTTGTCACTGGCGTTGTGTTATGGAATGACCGACTTGTCGACGGTGATGAGGCTTGCGCTCACGGCGGACACGGTTGTGCTCATCCTGGGGTTGGTGCCGTCGAAAGGGCAGTGACCAACTGACTCCCCTCGCGTACTGCGGCATTGGGCGTACCGATACCAGCAAAGACAACGGTACTGATGCATGGCCAGCGATACTGAAAAAGGCATGGCGAATGCGGTCCACAGCGGAAGTTCAGAGTGAAGTAGAATGAGATGAAGAGGGAAGAAGAAGCGACGCGAAAGTCTGCCCCTCTTCTCTCTCATGACACGTAATCCGTGACACTCCGGTACACGCTGGCGGGGAAAGAGCATCTGGGTCTGCTGACCCTCATGAGGGGGCTGGCTCAGGGGGGCAGTCGGCCTCACGGCATGCCTACGGTATAGACATGGAATGAACATCTTCAACTTTGATACTACATCCCCTATCAAAGTCTAAGATATTACATCTCAAGCCTTGCGGCATCTGCCTGCCTATGGTTTCACCAATTCCATGATCTCGCTGTCGTATCCGTAGGTATCTTGGTGGGCTGTGAAGCCCGCCCATCACCCACAGGTTTGCAGTCGTATGCTGTGCCTCAGCATGTCGGGAATGTCTCGACCTCGTCAGAGCTGACTGTGTACCTCCCGGGCATGCTATCCCCGCTGCGTGCAGCACTCCTGAGCCCCTTGTCGTCGTCTACCGCGAGGAGGCAGAATCTCGATGTGGGGCGCACGGGCCACGGCAGTCTATCATGAAGCCCGTTGGTGGTGTAGCAGCTGGCCCCCGCAGCCTCGCCAGCGGCGACGACGACACATTTCATATCGCTCTTCACCGCCTACGTGTCTTTCGTGGCTAACTGCTCAACGCACGATAGTACTGCGAAGTCATTGTCGGTGTACTATTGGTGATGGCGGCCGAATACGTTTGCTCCGCACGAAGGGCTTGCTTGCTGCCCTCTTCTGAACCAAACCGACTCACACACCACGCCGAACCACCGCCACGACCAAGGACACTATACGACGGGCAAGGAGCGACGGCATTCTTCTCTTTGGCTCACGCGCGTGCGATGACCCCCGCGGCACAATTTGGACGAAGCCCGGCGGCGGCGGGCGGGGCAGCTTGCTTTCCTGGACCTCTTTGACGCGGCGACACGACCTGGCGGCGACGGAGCGGGTAATGCGAGAGACGCATACAAGAACAGGTGCAGTACCATCTCCTTTGACGTGCTGGCCATACTGACATAGCGAGCAACATGCACGCAGGCAGCACGCCCGACTCTTCTACCAGCAGAGCGCGACCGACAACGACGCAAGCTTTTCGAGCTTCAGCCTCCTCTCGCAGTCTGCAAGATAGGGCAAGGCCGACGACGACGGTACAGATACACAGGTCATCATGGAGTTGGTCGGCTCAGCTTCTCCATTGACCCCGGCGATGGGCGCGAAGGCCTCCGCGGCGACATCTCCCAGGACGGACACGGCTTCGTCCACGGCCAAGGCCAGTCGTACGAGGCACCCTTACGGCGATAAGACTTGAGCGACAATCCGGAAACGCGCGAGAGGTCGGTCGCGACGAGTACAGCAAGGGAGACATCCTGACCCTTCGACAGCGTCGTCTGAAGTTCAGGCTGACGAAGACGGCGCAGACTAGCTCGTACCGAGCCAGCCCCTGAGTCAAGACAGGTACACTACCGAGCGCCATCTTAGCCGCAGACGCCTCTGGACCGAAACAATGGAATGGCGTATGTCGCGCATGGTAGCGAGTGTGTGGCGGACGTCTTGACCCTTCTTCGGAGACATCTCCTAGCCGGAAGGCGTCGGCTTCAGGGTCGAGTAGACTGGAAGCCACTATGGACTGCAGGCGTAGCGTCGACAGGGTCAGGGGACTGCGCACAAATCCGCATTCGTCTACTCAACAGCTTTGAGGCCGCGGCAGCTTGAAACCCCAGCCTAGCTCGGATACCTTAGCCGTGGACGAGGCCAAAGACGAGACATGGCTTGCATCTGCGCCAGCACCAGCACCAACGCATCTAGGGTCCGAACAATGCCGGCTGGTCGAGCCCAATGACGATGGCTAGTGTGCCTGCATCTTCGCCTCGCTCGAAATACGCAAAGGCAGAACGCGGTCATTATCGGCCGAGACAAGGTAGCTGGGAAGCTTAGGATATTGGCCTTCATCCTTGACGAGCTTGCTGGTCGACTACTTTCGACAAGGAGTGCGTCGAGCCCTCTGGTGCTGAATGAGGCGTCCACTGATGACCCTGTGCTGTATGAGATGGGGTCTGGCCGTCATCCGACAACGTGCTGACAGCTTGGAGGCTTGAGTATGCCGGACTGAGTTTGATAACATCGCAAGAGACTGTCGGTGAGCAGCATGCCCTGAGCATGTCCATGCCAGATTGTGCATTGATTCCGGAGTCCATACCTGTGGTGGATGTATCGCTGACGATGTTTGTCGACCTTGGAGCTCCAAGGACTCATCAAACATACCTTTCATCTTCGTCGAGAAATTGTGCAACACCAAAACGACAGCGAGCACATCACGCGTTGAACCCGACGCTGAAGCTGGGAACGCTGCTGTTCGAATGGCCGGAGATCACCGTAGCCACTCTGAACAAAGCAGATCACCCACAGCTTTGCTGGGACTCGGTTTCTTTCGCAGCGACGTCGACGAGGCCTACGTTGACAAGTGCAGTTCAGCACAGTCAGAGTACGAATGGCGACCACCCCAACTCCTTGCTCTTTCTGGTCACCTCGTTTGTTCGCTGTCGTAAGGCCTGCCATCATGCTTCGATTGCTGATGCACAACGGTAAGATCATCCCAAGGAGACTTCCTTGTGGATCTTGAGTCCAGCTACAAGTCTACACGCGAATGGTCGTGTGTCGCGCGCCAACGCTGCAAATGAACAGCTACATCGTCGTCGTCGCGCAGGATACCAAGAATAACCTACAAATGTTTGTGTGGTCCTTGTTGCAGCGCGACAGCATCACCAAAGCCAGGTCAGCCCTGGGCCGGTTTCGTATGTGCTGCAGCGTATGATGTCGTTGTGGAGACGAGGACTTTTCAATCCAAGGCGAAGGCGAGAGCGAAGCACTCCAAGACCTGTCAAGTCTTGCATACACATCAATGGTAGCTTGTCTCCACCGTCGGCGGTACTCCGCGGTCCGATGCGCGCGTGCTTGATGGTGTGCCCTTTGGCAAGATATGCCACGCCTTCGCATTCGCATGCAGCGTCGCAAAGATTGTCTTCTTGCCTCTTCTCGTATATCGTATCAAGTGGGTCGGAATATCAATCCACAGACGGGCCGATGTGCGAATATACAGTTCATGCGTGTGGATGCCGTAGACGGGCCGTCTGGACACAGATGGGTGTTTCCGCTCCCGCCAAAACTTCGACCGCTTCGGGATGTTGGATGACGGGATGATGCGCCTGTGGGCCTGGCATGCGCGCCGTATGTAGATCGGAGTCTTCGATTCGTTCGTCGCGTCGAGGCATCGTGTGCAACAAGGGGCGTTTGCTTCGCTTTCGGATTCTTGCCAGCCCCGCCTTGGGTTGTGGGACCAGCGACGAAGAGGCTTCCTGCATGAGTCAAGGCGACGAGACGACGAGGCGCTGTGATCTGCAAGCATGAATCACTACAGAGCGAGCGCTGTCGCGCTGCTTACCGATGATATCGCTGTTGTTGTGCTTGGCTCAAGGGGAGGTGTGGTTCAGAAGATCGACGAAGCTGTCGACTCCAAGAACTTTGATATGAGCAGCGGTCCGAAGGAAACTTCCCTTGAGTGTGATCGGCGGCGCACTGCAGTGAGGAGGCTCGCATCGATTGTGGTCGCCGACCTACAATAGGACAAAGTTGCGATTGCCTTCGAAAAGCCCCCTGGTAGCCAGCGGAGCAGCCTGAGCCGCATTCGATGCAATGCAGCCTCATGCATGCAGCCTCCTGCCAAAGTATCCTGGTGTGTGGGTATTGCCTTGTTCGAACGTCTCGTCGTTGGTGTTGAGGGGCTAGATGTGATTGCTTCGGGGGTCCGCTTCGATGCGCCGGCAGCGCCGCCGCGGCCAGGCCTGGCATGGTATTGATGGAGAGTATGCGGCTCGCCGAAGGCAACCCAGCTGATGGGGCAATGCTCTTTGTCGTCTCCGTTGCGGTCGACGGTGGTCAGAGGGGCTGTGGGTTGAGTTTGTCTTGGGTGTCAGCGTCAATGCGCTGGCGAACCTGCAGCAGACCGAGTCAACGACAGGAGCCACTGTACTATGTACAGATGCCTGAAGAAGCTGCAAGGCTTGCTAGAGACGCTGTTGCCGCCCCCACCGTGGTGGTGGCTTGTTAGCAGAGTCAGAGGCTGCGTCGGGAGTCCGCCTCAAGTCGCCAGCGAAGCTATCGGTGAGAACACCCACGACAGAGACCTGCACGGGGCATGAAGCTCTCGCGGAGGTCATCAGGAGTATAGTCGTCATGTTGCTACCTTTGTCATGGCCTGAGTGGGGTGGTGGGAGGCGGCGCGGGTGGCTGCTTGGGAGAATTGAGTCGCAGGAGCTCAGCCCGATCACCACCGCGACCGGCGAAGCTTCATCAACCGATTCTCATGGTCACATGAGCTCCCTCTGCCAGCTCTGAAAATTTGAGCGAGCGCAGCTTGGTATTGGGGATCATCGTGGTGGTGGTGTGGTTGAGGCAGCGTCGTGGAGGGAGGCTGGAAGCTTACCCCACAAAGAATCTCAATATCGTACCAAGCCAGGGGGTCCGCACGGCTACCAGCATCCCCGAAGCACGCTTGCAGCCACATGCAGCAAGCTTAGTATGGCAGAGACGACTGCAGCAAGACTGCACTCCTTCGATACTCGAGATCAGAACATACTACAGTTGCAGAAGTCTTCAGGGCCGATCTGGATATCGTGGGACTCGGCGAGCCCCTCGAATGGCTCTCGCCATCTCCGCCTACCTCGACCACACGATCAAAGACTCCCCGTCGAATCCACGGCACGCGACAGGTCATACCTGAGAATAGAACAGAAAACCACGCACATCATCTTCAGCTTTTCCTATCTTGAGACATCTAGCTAGAAGGCCGTACGACTCTAGAACGCATCACCCGCCTATCCTCCGCCTCGCCGCATCCATAGACTCCGCGCTCCCGTAGGCTTGTTGCTTCCGACTCTGTTGCACAAGACAAGTATTAGGCCTACATCCTCTTCGGACAGCTTCAGAAGCCGTCTAGAGCGAGTATCGCGAAATTCATGATCAAAGGTTGGCAGAACTATTGTCCCTGGTGGTTAGAACTCTTGCGCTACACCGCGTCCCTGACCCCCTTGTTGACGAAAGACATAAGCATGTCAAGATTATTTGGACTTCTTGAGATGAAGTTTGTCTACTTTACATTCGCACCCTTTGCAGCTTCATCAACAGCAGCGCACGTGTGCGTTACCTAGATTAAGCTAGGCCTTGTCTCGTTTGCCGTTTGTCATTTGACATCGCGGTCAGCCAGGAACATTGCGCCGAATCACCCAAGGCCACCACCAAATGACCTTCAGCGTGGACCCCTAACAGTATCTCGTGTGCAAACCCGCGTCACCGCTTTTCATCTTCACCGTCACTTTTCGTTTTCAGTCTCATGGTCGTAGAGTAGCTAGTTTTCTCAAAAGTCGGCGCGCAAAATTTTTCCTCTCCAACGACCGTCTTCGCATTGCCTTTGCGATTGCTTCCAACACCACCGTAGTACCGCCAGATCACATCGCAACCCGCGACTCAATACTTCTGCGCTCTGCTACTTGCCTTCGGGAACTAAAGCTATCATCCTCCCGCGCATACAATACCCAGTCTCGCGCACGCACATACCCCATATCCGCGGCTGCCCACGCAACCCGGGAGCCTACATCCAGCCAACGCGACTCAAAACCCCCCACAACAAGCCTACAAAGCCATCAACGCATCTCTATCTCCCCTACCTCAAGCCACTCATCTACCAACCCATCACCAACCCCACCACCAAAATGGCAACCTCAACATTCACCCTCCCCCACCACCCAACCCTGCCCACAACCCCCTCAACCCCACCCACCATCACAGCCACAGCGCTACTGAACGCACCATCGCACGACATGGCAATGTTGCATGACATCCAAACCCTCCTCAACAAGATCTTCACCCGCAACCGAAACCAGCACCAACGCTGCACGTGGTGGAAATCCCTGCACGGCTTCCGGCGGCAGATTGGGCTTCTGCTGCAGGAGCTGGAGAAAGGTCCCGTCAAGGAGCGGGAGGGCAAGGTGGAAGCGAGGTTGAGGTTTTGGGATAAGGGGGTTGTGCATGGCTGGTATTAGTAAGTTTTTGCTTTCATCTTTCGAGTTTTCTTCAAAGGCTTTTTACTGATTATCTTCAAGCACGTTCAGCCAACTTGTCGCTGTCGGCCCGTTCGCCATGCTGGGGCTCGTCATGATGGCGAGTGTTGCGCGCGTGTGCCGGATTACCGGCATTACGGCCGTGTATGAAGAGATCGCTTCGGGCGACGTTCAAGGCGTTTTGAGCGCCAGCGATGAATTGGCTTTGGCGGGGGAGTTTAGTATGGTGTTGGATGAGGGGGAGGAGTGGGATGAGGGGGTTGTTGTCGCTCGGGATGAGGAGGAGGATGACGAGTAGATAGAGGTGTGTGTCGGGTGTGAGAGAGGTTTGCTGCATACGTATGTACAATAGTTTACGGATGATACCAAATAGCCCGGCGTGGCTATCTTCACGGCGTTCTGGCATGTTGGAATGAAGAGATAGAATGTATTGAATGCCTCCTGGCTCACATGTTGCGTTGCTCTTGTCATGTGAAATGTATGTGAAGATTGACAGGCTACACTCTATCTAATACCAAACCTAGAACCTAGCGTACCGAACCGCTCCTTGCCGCCTACAGTTGGACTCTGCGCTGCGACTTGCGCCCCTTCTTGTACCTTTTCCAGCAGAATAGCGCCCTTCATCTGGTCTACCTTACTGTACTTCTTGTTCCTCTGCGCGATGTCGAAGAACTCCAGGGAATCATCCGTACCCATCAGCGCGACTGTCTGCGTCAATTCGTCCAGGTTCTCCATCAAGATGGGGTTGTTGAGCGAGCTAACGAATTGGCTGAGGAACGCTGTGTCGTTGGCGAGAGTCGCGACGGCGGCGGGGGAGATGCGCTTGATGTGCTGGGCGAGAGGGAGGTCGAGGATGGCGGTTGACGCGTGGGACAAGGCGTCGAAGTAGATGAACTCTTTGATCTCGGTGGGGAGCGCGAGAAGGACCGAGGACATTATGTTGGAGAGATACCTAGTCAGCTCTAACATGTACGTCGATGGTTCGGTCTCGGGCTTGGTGGCCATCCAGTCGTACTCTGCCGTCTCGATCAAGTCGTCTATCTTGCTATTTACGAGCTCGAAGACGCGGTTGGAGGCGGTGTTCTTGGCTTTGGCGAAACGGTCGGTTGCGGCAAGGACGACAGGACCTGTTGCTGAGGGCGACGATCGCGCCTCAAAGAGCAGGTCTTGTAGCTCGACACAAGCATTCTCGAAGTGTTCCAGGTTCGTCAAGATCTGCACGATCTGCCCAGGATATTGACTACTTAACCTCTCGATCAAGCTTCCGCAAACCTTCTCACACAGCAGCTCATCCAGACTCTGCCTCAGTGTTTCATCAATGACACTGCTCTTCTGGAAGTAGTCGTCGCTGAACAGGTAGATCTGGTTGAGGAAATTCCGGATATCGATGCAGCATAGCGGATACATCTGCGAAAAGGGTAATACGCAGGGGAAGGTGAGGGGTTCATTGGATGCCGGAGGATTGTACCAGGATACCGAGACGACCTTATCGTACTCTTCGCTTGAGTTGATGGGCATGGGCATGTAGTCGTCCGTGTGCACGATCTCGCTGAAGTCTTCGCTGAAGCGGGCTTTGAGGAGGGAGGAGTATTTGGAGAAGAGGGTGAGGAGGAGGTCGTTCATTGCGGAGACGGAGTAGCCCCATTTCTATGGCAGTCAGTAGAGGAACTAGAGGAGCTACAAATAAGTGACGGACCTCCATAGTCAGCATAAAGAGCGCTATGCGACCCTTGATCTTCAAGAGTAATTCGTCGTTCTCAACGGTATGGAGTTGGCTGGTGATGAGATTGATCGCGCTTTGACACATCGAGTCCCATAGCTCGTCAACCTATGCTCTTGTTAGCAGTGCTTCACTGGAATAGCCGAACATTACTTACATCAGCCTGTGACCGTAGGTTGAGTGTTTTAGACATGGTAGCCTTCTCGATAATTGCATAACCCGCGATACTCTCCAGCAAGCTGCTCAAGTCACTGCACTCCTCATCTAGTAGGTCGAGCTTGTTCGGTATGATCAAATCCTTCTGCGTCCGCCGATCAGATGCATACTCTGCTCTGAACTGCTCGCTTTTGCCAAGCGTCTCGTTGATGTGCATCGCTTCGAATAAAGGCGAGAAATCCGTCTCATTTCCAGCTTCCTCGTTGTTCAGCACGTCGAACTCGTCCGTCTCATCGGCCACAAGTTCGATTGCTGAGTTCAGTTTGAACTTAGAAAATCGTGTGTCGGCTTCGGCGCGTTCCTGGTTGCGCGTTCTTCGTACGTCGGTGTAGTAAAACGAGACCTCGCCCAAAAATTGCGCCGACTCGCGGATTCGGTAAAGCCACGTACTCAGGTCGTTCTTGACTGCTTCTCTGATCTGCTCTTGGGTTTGCGGTATAGATTTCTCAATCACATTCGCGATCTTGAATCGATTGATTTCCTTCAAATGGATCGTTTGCAACTCATCCAACGCTCTTAATGCCGCGTAGTAGTTCTTTTCCCTCAGCATGTCCTGGACCGAGTTGGCAATGCGCAATACGTTGAGACACGCGTTCAGCGCTTGCGACGCTTCATCGATATTTTGGCGCACGCCTCGCGAATCAACCAGCGCCTTCTTCTGCTCCGCCAGCTTCTCAATACTCTCTTGGATCGACTCGTTCAGCTGTAGAATCTCACCACTCATCTGCACGGTCTGGTCGCGTATCCTCAGTAGTGAGTCGACCGAGCTGACGAAATCTTGATGGTTCGCATTGCATATGCGCTCAATCTCACTCTCGCGATCGTTGGCATAGCGATCGAATGTGATTTGCAGTTGATTTGAGTAGCGTGCATCTTTCATGATAGGGATCAGCTGGTCGATGTAGTCTGAGCCCACGGATGACTGGGAGATCTGTTTCTGTTAGTACATATAACATGCGCACACCTATACGGGTTTATCTACTTGTTTGATGGCCACCCATAGGTCATCGTCAGGGTCCACAGCTGAAGGCATGATGGCGGTTGCCTAGTTTTGATTGTCGTGTGTGGTTACAAAACACGTCTGTTGTAGGCGCGGTAGTAGGTCACGGTGGAAGTTGCTATGTTCAGTTCTGGTTCAAAGTTGTGGATGGTGGTGCTCGTCGTCGTCGCATATGAAACGCGTACCTGGCCAGTCCGCGGAAACCGTGTTAGTGGAAATACGACCTAGCTGACTTGGCGCGGCTCACTGACCCACTTCCCTTTTCGAGACGCCCCAGACCAGATGTTCTGCAGTCCAATCCTATCTACACCAAGTCAAATTGTGATGAAAGAACGGCTTTTCAGAAAGGATGCACTGCTACAACCGCGCCTGCTTCTCAAATAGATTTCGGACGCCGCTTGGCGAGATAAAATTTGCAGTTGAACGCGTTGATCATAATCGTACATCGCGAAACTCTTCTGGGAAGCCCAGGCAACAGTGAAAGTAAACCACGGTAATGCCAGAAGTCTATACACAATCATGCACGCGTATTACCAGGTAAATCGTCGAAGATATGGTTGAGTTCGGAACATCCATCGGTCTGCCAAAGCCCAAGATCTCCAGCGTGACGCGCCGCGCATGCCCCACTTTCAGGAGCGATGACGGAGTAACCCCGCCGATTTCTCTCTATTCCGATCCGGAGTCAACGCCAAAGATATAATCTCGCCCCAAACTTTTTCACATCTTGGCAATTACATCCAAATCACACATCATGGAGGCCATCACCAGTAAGTCGAGATCACGATTGAAAGAAAACCTTGTCTAATTGACAATGCAGACAAAGTACAGAACCTTATGGGCAACGTCAGCGGGGCGGCTGCTGGAGCATACAGCGGAAAGTAGGTGCTCATTTGGGATTGTTGTGGTGGGATTTGGCTAATTGGTGACAGGACCGCTCTCCTGCTCGGTGCTGGTTTCGTGTAAGTCATCTATCATCCATCTCAATTTACAGCAAACTGACAATTACAGTACACGCCCAACTGTTGACGTCCTCGCGAAGTCCGGCGTCAAGGTCACAGTAGCATGCCGTACCCTCCAGAAGGCTCAGGACCTGGCTAAGGGCATTCCCAACACCAACGCCATCAGCGTACGAACAAATACCCCACCCATCCGTAGCTCTCGCTAACAACTCCCAGCTCGACGTCAACGATGCCGACGCCCTCGATGCTGAAGTCGCCAAGGTGGACGTCGTCATCTCCCTCATCCCCTACACATACCACGCGACGGTCATCAAGTCGGCGATCCGCAAGAAGAAGAACGTCGTCACAACCTCATACGTCTCGCCCGCGATGATGGAGCTCGACGCCCAAGCCAAGGAGGCCGGCATCACCGTCATGAACGAGATCGGTGTCGACCCCGGTGTCGACCATCTCTCCGCCGTCCTCACTATCGACGAGGTGCACAAGGCCGGTGGCAAGATCCTCTCCTTCAAGTCATACTGCGGCGGTCTCCCCGCACCAGAGTGCTCAGACAACCCGCTCGGCTACAAGTTCTCCTGGTCGTCTCGCGGCGTGCTCCTCGCGCTCAGGAATCAGGCTGCCTTCTACCAAGACGGCAAGGTCAAGTCCGTCGAGGGCCCCGAGCTGATGGCTGAGGCAAAGCCCTACTTCATCTACCCCGGCTACGCCTTCGTCGCATACCCCAACCGCGACTCCACACCCTACAAAGAGCGCTACAACATCCCCGAGTGCCAGACCATCATCCGCGGTACCCTGCGCTACCAAGGTTTCCCAGAATACATCAAGTGCCTCGTCGACATCGGTTTCCTCTCGGAAGACCCCAAGGACTTCCTCAAGGAAGGCGAGAAGCGCACCTGGCGCGACGCAACCGCCAAGATCATTGGCGCCAGCAGCGACAAGGACGAGGACCTCATCTGGGCCATTTCCTCGCGGACAAAGTTCGCCAGCACAGAAGAGAAGGACCGTATCATCACTGGTCTGCGCTGGATCGGGCTTATCTCCGATGAGCAGATTGAGGCCCGCGGCAACCCGCTTGATACCCTCTGCGCTACCCTCGAGAAGAAGATGCAGTACGAGAACGACGAGCGCGATATGGTCATGCTGCAGCACAGGTTCGAGATTGAGAACAAGGACGGCAGCAAGGCTGTTCGTACTTGCACATTGGCCGATTACGGTGATCCTAAGGGCTACTCTGCCATGGCTAAGCTTGTTGGTGTTCCTTGCGCGGTTGCTGTGCAGCAGGTGCTTGATGGTACGCTGAGCGAGAAGGGTATCCTGGCTCCCATGAGCCCGGAGATCTGCCGCCCGTTGATGAAGACGCTGGAGGACCAGTATGGCGTTGTGTTCAAGGAGAAGACTGTACCTATGTAAGGTGGTCGCCTGGATGCAAGAAGAAAGAAGGTATTTGATGGACATGGTAGGTATAGACAAAAGCTCATGAGCTTTGAAACGACTGAATGAACACATCAATCGCTTCCAGATTCTGACCTCGTCTGGTGAAATGGTATCTCTTCTGCTGTATCTCGTACCCAACTCTAGAAAGCTTTCCCTCCGCCTCTGCAAAGCATCCCATCTGGCAATGCAAGCGCAGAGCCTCTCCATCTAGCACCCCGCATCTGTACAATCTGCTCAATCCAGCCCAGCAGCCGGCGGCCTCCCACCAACAGCCTTCTTCGCCGGCGCACCACCACCGCCCATCCCACCCCCAAACATACTCCCCAGCATATCAAACATCGGGTTCCCCTGCCTCGGAATCTTAATTCCAAAGTACATCTCGCCCACCTGATCCAGCGCCTCCCCCCAATTCACATCCTTCAGATCCCCCGCATAATGGCTTTTCAACTGCCTCCACAGACTCGGGTCCCCGCGCTCCACACTCAGCAACAGTAGCCCCAGAAAGTTCAACAGCGGTAGTGAAGGGTATACGGTGAAGTCGGAAGCTTTTGTAGAGACGGGCTGCGTGGGCGGGTTCGGCGCGCGTTGCAGGGACGAGGTGAAGAGGAGGTAGTGTTTGTTTGCGGCGCGCAGGTTTCCTGTGAGGAGGTAGGGGAGGGTGCCGCGGGCGAGGTAGAGGGGTGCGGTGTGCGGGGCGTCGGAGGTGTACCAGGAGTAGTGGAGGGAGGAGAGGGTTGAGGCGGAGTCTTGGGTGCCGAGGAGGAGATGGCGTTCTGCTTCGTAGGGTTCGAGGTCTGTTGGGGTTGGTGTGTTAGTATGGTTTTGTGGGGATGGGGATGGGGTTGGAGTAGGAGTAGGAGGGGTGGTGTGCGTACCCTCTGCGTATAGTCCTCCAGCGACGTGATGTATCTCTGGGTCTCCAGCGGGATAATCACCGAATCGACTACTCCATGCTACCATCTCGCCAACGAACTTCTTCTTTGTAGGCTCATCTTTGGGGAAGGCGCGTAGGAGGCCCAGTAGTCGTCCCTTGCTCTCTGCGTCTACCTTCACCTCCCCCTTGTTGTACACATCGAGCAGGAATATGCATAGGTCGCCGCCGGATCCGCCTTGACCTGCTTGCAGGAGAGACAGCGCGCCAGAGTGTAGGATAGAGGTTGCGGAAGCCCAATCGGAGGCTTTGGTGTAGCGGGATGCGATTACGCGGAGTTGCTGGTGGGCTTCGTAGAATTGGCCTTCTGCGATTCTGGGCGGGGTTAGCCATTGCGTCTTGCGTAAGGACGAGGACTGGAATTACTTCTCGCGTTGTCGCGCAAGCGTCTTTTCGATTTTGGAAGCCATATCGGGTGGTTGAGGGGTCGGTGGGGAGATGCCTTGGTGTTGCTGGAGAGCTGCTGAATCGTGTTTGGGAGCGATGACGCAGCGCTACGGGCGGCTGCTGAACCCCACATTAGCCCAGCACACGACTTCAACTTCTGTCGCATGTTATTGTTTGCGACACTTACTACTCAAGTCACCTTCTGAATCCCTTCTGCTTTTCCTCCTTTAACGTGCGGCGCCAATGTCATGTCGCGACGCCGCGCAAAAAGAGAAGCTTCCCTGACCCAACGCACTGAAGTTTGGAAACCCGGCAAACTTCAAGTGCATAACAGGCGCAAAAACAATGAGGTTTGCGGCAACCGAGACTCGAACTCGGAGCCCAAGCAGGCTACGTATGAGGCGTGGGAAGCTTGGATTTTACCCTTAAACCATTGCCGCGGTGAAGATTATCTAATGTGCAGATGATTATGTTTATATAGCCATCAAAAGTAGTGTGGTTAAAGAATTCAGATCACGCAACTGTATGCTGATGATCACAAGAGTCTTTGGCTTCGAAAGCGTCTTGCCTTGGCCAGAGTATGGAAGTGGCGGGGCTGAGGTGGGACGAGATCGCAGGAGCGGGGTGCTGGCGCTTACCTCGACAGCCTGCGAATGCGATGCATTAGGTAGCACTGATCTGGGACATTATCTGCACGTCCACAACGTTCTCTCATCCTGTTTGGCACAATGAACTAATGCATAGACTCTTTCGTGCAAAAACTAAACGAATGCGGTGCTCATTACGATGCCGCTGCCATTCCCACCATCAGACGACATTGGAATCTTCTATTCCATACGTACGCCGCACCCCAAAAATTATCACCAGACGCTTTGCTTCGTCTCATACGCATTCTTGTGTCTTAATAGGTCAACCTTGTTCAAGACGATATGTTCCTTAATCTAGATGCATTGAATAATTTACAACGCACAGCTTCTCGGCAGGCGTCGATACGTCTCTCATCGCCTGGCAAAGTGACGTCACATCAGGCTCGAACGATGATGTCGAGCCCGAGATGATGTCTCGAACGGACAATCGATTGGGTCAAGACAACCTAGATAGTATGCTTATGCGAATGCTTGCATGCATGAGTATCAGGCTGAGAACTCAGCTGATGAATTGCACTCCAGCCCGATCACCCCGCCATCTTCACTTTTCTCAACCGAATACTGCACACGCTCGTAGAGAAACCCCTTCAAAACTTCGCGCTGAACTTCGTCGGGATTACGGCAGTATGGTTAGCGAAGCCAGCGTGGCAACCGCTGCCTTGGCTATAGCGATCTCAGCCTTGGTAATCGCAGCCGGTCAGCTTGTTGCACAGCTCCTTTCGACAGCGGATGGGTATCGGAGATGTCAGCGCTCTGTCATCGGAGACTGGTACAAGCTGGTCGAACTACCATTCAGGTGGTGAGTTATTCGAGTCTCAACAACTGCAGAAACCTCAGTCTCGAGTATGCTAAGCAGAAATAGGAGCTCATTCCGATACGAAGTAAAGTTTACGACACCTCACTTCCAGATCGCTACGATGGATGAATGTAATTACCACAGCTCTTTTCATCTGAACGAAGATAAGCCACTCCCAAGGTATCCCGCTCTGTGGAGGCAGAAAAAGTCACGATACCTGATTGCACCTTCAAGACCAGCCGCTCTACTAGGTACCATGACTTCGCGCCGTGGTACTCTCTGCTTACCGGGCCTCTTGGAGGAAGAAGGTGAGATTTCAGTATTTTCCAATCCAAACTTCCACTACGGGTATACACTGGGACATACTTGACACGCGCAGGTGTAATAGGTGAAGATCTGCCTACATGGGTCGATTTACTAGATGATGTTCATTGCCTTCAGGGAGTATACGGAAGGATTGTGTTCGGGTCATCGTCTCCCACAGAATCGAGGGATTTAGCGCCGATCTGTATCTCAAGTAGGTTTCCGGCGAAAGGCATCAATAGAGGAGCGGTCTAACTGACCTTTCTGCCCGATATAGGAAAAACTCGTTCTTGGGACTTCATGCCGCCAGACATTGTGCGACCAGTTGCTAGTACAACACTCGGATGTTTGGTCACGATGGCTTACCGTTTAAACATGACTTGGACAGATTTTCGACTCAACGAAGGCATATTGCGTGCAGTAGGTGAAGACCGAAGCTTCTCCACCTCCATCGTACGTGGTATGGGGCTGGTAGTGGAATATGGCACGAGTGCCGGTGCCCCTATCCCGGATCTCAAAAACCGTATTTCTAGTAAAGTTGCAGACCAGGTACGTACGATACATCAATTCTTTTGTCACAATCTCATCACACTTCGTCAGTGGCTCCGCTCGACGCAAGATGCCATTCAAACCGGCTCGTACAACAAAATTGCCAACAAGGCGCCGCTTGCAAGGTGTTTCCACCTTGTGTCCTTCTGCAGTCTCGACTTACACGCTTCAGTTAACCTTGGGAATTTTATCCAGCATGGGACTACCCTGCTTTGACGATAACAACTTGGCATCCAACCCCAGACTTCATTTGAGGAAGAGACGATATCCTGGAGAGATGGATCTGAGTAGGGTGCTAAAGTCACTGCGGATATGTCCCGATGGGAAAGATGCTTTAGATGCAAGCTTGTCGCACCCAGATCCTGCTCATAGACTTCCCGCTCTCACCGATATCCTTGGGTTGTGGTGCAAATGGCTTCCGAGTGAACAAATTGCATCTAATGTAATCGACAACCCGTTTCCGTTCCCAGTGACGACAATGGGCGAAAGACAGGAGTCACGTAACATCTGGAGACTGGAGCTCGAAAAGCGGAAGACAACACTTTCAGATCCGTGCAAGCGAGTATTACGGTTTTACAACGATTGGAAAGCCTGGGATTATTCTTTTTCCCTCACAAAACTCCGCCCCGAGTATCGCCGGACCAATACGACGTGGAGAGCTATCTTCCACAGAGCCTTTGATTACACAACACGCTATCTGAAGTACACCGAGGGGCCGAGTTTATGGGACATGTACGGATTCTACATACCTTGTCACATAGATGTCAACGCTTCTAGTCTTCGGCAAGCCGAAGAGAATATCAAAAGCGGACACAACAAAAGCCGAGACAGCGCCTCGCTTCCAAAAGGACTGAATCCACTCTTCACGGAACGTGCGTACATCTACGCCGAAAATGTACCCAAATTTGTCGAAGGAATGGAACGTCGAAGACCAAGCAATAATGATTTCTCGTACGAAGATGTATGGTGGATGATGATGATGCGCCTACACGCATGGACTATGTGTGTGGAATGGGTGGACCGTGAGGACGTGGTATTGTCAAGTGAGCACTACAACAACCCAACGAGGGTGTACATCTTGTAAGGCCAGGGGAGCAAAGCGCTTGTCTGGGGAGTCAAACGATGAAGACCCGCTTAAGCAAATGAGAACGCTCACGAATACCAAGCACGATGATGACACACCGGCTATCAACCACGGACTACACTGCGAAAGAGTCATGAGATCGTGACATCGGAACCATGGTGGGGTTGAGCGCATTGCTCAAAGCTCGCATTGCAGTAATGCTTAAGAGTATCTAAGAAGTGAATCATAAAAGGTCGTCGCAGCATCATCCTAACCGAAAGACCCAGTCCAATCGAAAGTGATGCCCAGGAAGAAGAAGAATCCCAGTCCCAGTCCGTGAAAGCCTAAACCCCAATCGATGCCCATATACACCATTTTGTAATCCGCGCAGCTAACCCATATAGCATGCGACCAACCATCCCTAAGTAGACGGAGAAAGAAGAAGAACAAAGTGTAAAAAGAGTTGCCTAAGTAGAGAAGTCACGAGCGTGAGCACGCTTCTGAACGGAAGCGACAGCGGCGAGCTTAGGACCAGGCGCATCCTCGATGGTCTCGCCAGCCTGGTGCCAGTAGAGGTCCCACTGGAGAAGCTCATCGCTGGCCTTGTACAGCTCGGTACCCTTCTTTCCAGCAGGAACCTGCTTGCTGTCATCACCGCCAGTGACCTTGATGTTGAAAGCCTGAGGCCAGAACTGGCGCTGGCTAACATCGCCGTTGTTGTGGATGGACACAACCTCAGTCCTGAGGACGTAGTTGCCGCTGGGGATCTCAGAAGGGATGGTAACCTTCTGGGTGTTTCCGTTGTCGTAGAAGATGGCGTCGGTGCCCCAGTAGCCGGTCTGGCCTTGGGCTTGGCCGGAAGAGTAGCGACCCTTGCGGTAGTCGAGGAGGGCGCTTTGGTGGATCTTGAAGAACTCGAGCTTCGTCTTGTCGACGTTCTTGCAGTCGCCGTTGCAGGATGCCATGTAGGTGGCTGTCCAGCCGTGGTGAGAGCAGTCCCAGCCCTCTTCGCCGGAGCCGCAGCTGCCCTCGTGGTGCCAGTGGAAGGTTACGTCTTGGCCGGCGGGGGCTTCGACGGTGTATGGGGAGGGGGAGGCATCCTTGTGGGCAATGATGTCGGGGCTGGTGTTCGGTTAGTACATGCCCGAAAGGGTAGAACTGGGGTTGGTATGAACGTACTGGCTGAGCTTGTCGCCGTAGATGGGCTGGTATCCCCAGCCCTGGTTGGTCCACCAAGCAGGCGACTTGTTACCAGGATCCTGCTTGGAAGCCTGACGGAAACCGGGGTAGGTTTTGCCTCCGGCCTCGAACTGCTCGACAGAGGTGTGGCCGGCCACGGTAGAGATGAGGGCAGCTACAAGAGCGCCAGTCTGGAAGATCTTGGACATAGACATGGTTGAATTGATGTTGATCGTAGGGATAATGGTTCTTTGGGTATATTTTTGGGTGGGTATATGTAAAGAATGTGATAAAGAAGGTGATAAAGAATGAGTGTTTCGTTGATAGCACCGGGCTACAGAATGAATGACTGGTCAATGAATGACTGAAGAGAGAGTGACTTGCTTGCTGTGAGCGTGAAGGATATCCCTCTGCAAGGGCGAGCAGCAGCCCTTAAGAATGCTCACCACCCAGCATTCCAGAAGCAGCCAAGGTGCCCGGAATGTCCAGGCCATCATTTCGGAGGCGCTTACTTTTCGCCCCGCATTTCCCGACGCCCGTGAGGGGTTTGCACGGTGGCTTCTGCTGTCTCTGACAGGCGGCCTGCTGACCAAAGAGCTGCGCCGGCGCTCAGCTGGTGGAGTGTGTGCCTGACGCTAATGTAGGTACGAAAGAACTAGTTTCTTAGTCACGAACTGGGTTCGCCCGGTGTGTAGAAGAACACACCCACTATCATTGGTAGTCATCTGCGCGCCTACGTACGGCGTAGAGATGACGAACTGTGCCCCTTCTTATTGCATAGTACTAATCCTGTCACGCAGCTGTCGGTGTCTCAGCCTGCTGTGCCATTCCCAACCTCATGTGGAGTTTGCATACGTACATTTCGTATTCTCGAAGCCCAGACATCAAAGTCTCAAGATTTACGGTGGATCTCGGAAAACACCGAGATCAACCTCATCACGCAAAAGAACGAATCAAGAGGCGTGATGTCATGTTGATTTTCGTTTGTAATGACTTGGGGCTGTTTTTCTCGTGGTCGGATCGCCCCTCGGCTGCGTGTCGTGGCAGCAGGGGTGAATACGGGGCTTCCGCTGCCGCACGACGCCGCTGTTTCAGCCGCCAGAGGGCTATCGATAAACAGCCTATCGACAAGACCCATCGCTTCCCAACACATCACCGGCGCATGCAGCAATTTTGGTTCACTCCTGCGACGAAAACGTCTGGTTGTTTGAGACAATGCCGTGCTATGTTTCAAACAACGCAGGTTGGCGAACTCTTACCGAACCGGCATTTGAAATCGTAGCAACTGATCGCTTTCCGGCCTCCCTGGTAATACGAGCGACACGCGTGAGCACTGCCGAAAGCCTTGGTACTTTTCCTCCACTCTGGTCCAGATGCTGGCTCTCCGCTCAACGATCGACATGTCGCCACGAGGAGGGCCTGACCTTCCTCGTTGAGTTGTGCGCCCGTCTGATCCGGAGGATTCGGATGCATGCGAGCGCATCTTGGAAGTCTGCCGGCCGTGACGACTATCGGTAGGGAGTGTGCGGCGTCGACATTAGCTTACTGACGTGTGGAGATTACCAAACAAGGTAGTCAAATATGGTAGTCGCACGATTAGTAACATCGCAGACGCCCATCAAGCGCCCCGCTTTGTCTACCCTTCTCCGAACACCGCAGTTGGACAAGAGCGACCTCTTGAGGTCGTTTTCCATTCCTTTCGACAGTTTGAACAAGCGAGCGCATGGAATGCCAGTAAAGACAGAAACTCTATGTTGTACGCCTGGTATCTTGGAGTGTTGTTCCAGCGTCATTTCGTGGCGCAGGCCATATGCAATTTCCTGGGTTGCTGTTGCCCAATCGTCCAAGTATGGTACAATAGTCCATCAAAAGCAACGCATTGAAGTGTTCCTGATGATCTTGAGAAGCTGCGCCGCGTGCAACCTGCATTCAAATTGCTTTTCGGAAACAATCCCATGGGTATTAGCAGCGGTAGCCTACCTGATCGTACGTCGGCATGTCTCTGTTAGCGAAAACACGCACCCGGGTATTGGTTTTGTGCGAGAACTTCATTTCCAGCGTCTATCGTGCAACTGCATTGGCTTTGATCTGCATTGGCTTTGATCTGCATTGGCTTTGATCTGCATTGGCTTTGATCTGCATTGGCTTTGATCTGCACCTTGCTGCAAAATTCCAAGGCGAACGCTCTGGCATGCGCTGAGGTCGTGCTCGTGGTTGTTTCCCGTAAGCCTTTGTGGGTGCAAGGAAAGCCGAAGCTTGGAGGCCCGGTGCGATGCATTTCCAGCGAGCACCTGGCAGCACGTGGTACGTTCGCAATGTCGTCACTACCGTCGCTGTAACAGCATGTTTCGAAGAAGGCTGATTGTATCATGGAGCGACCGCTAGCAGGCCGGGTGCTATAGACATCGCGGTCATTTACATAAATCGACCAGCTACACCACCTCCGCGATCACATCTCCCCCATATCCTGAGTTACTTTTCTTCTGTCTCCCTTTGCGAACCTGGAACAATGACCCGTCTTACCTTGATAGCGTCGCCAAGATCACGATTCGGCACGTCGATCCCCTCAAAAAGCGCTCCCATACATTGGTGCTGCAACTTCCCAGCCTTGGTATCCATCTTCAGTATCGGCCTTACACTCACTCCGTACCGACTCAGACCGCATGCACATAGTTCGGGGACATCTTCCGCCGAAGCTATCGCACGGGCATGTTCCGACTGCCGTGGAGGTAGCATCTCTATTCGAGAAGCCTGGCTAGGGGCTCTGCCGCCCACGACCAAGCCTCCATCAGGTCCCGCACGTAGCTGAGACATCTGCATGCTGTTGATGACTACAGGGGCTTTCATATTGTTACCCATGATAATGTGGTTGCTGCCGTTCTTAGCGAGCGCATTGAGGTCAAAAGTGAACTCGTGCACACTGAAGTCACTGCCGGCGTCTGAAGCTGCTTCGTCGATCTCCTCGGTTCTCTCGTCTTGACTGTCTGAGTGGTCGCTTAGTTCGTCCCCGTCTGTATGCATGTCGTTGACTAGCTCTTCGCCCGCTGCTTCTTCGGTAACTGACTTGTCTCCTGCCTCTCCGTCTCGTTGCTCTTCGTTGTTTCCTCCATTATAAGCTTTGTCACCCAGTTCTTGCATCGCATGCCAAACTGCTCTACCCACACGAGACTCTCTCTTATCGTCATTGCTCCAGTTTGCGTAGATGTTCGAGAAGCTCACGGGGCCCGGATTCATGAGCATGATTGTAGGAGTGCTGTCGTTCAGAAGCTTGTTCAATCGCAAGTCGCCGACCCAAGTCTTGTTGCCATTCTGCTCTGATGACGGCGTCTGGATCGTACTCTGTATAGATTGCCAAATTGTCTCAAAGAGAGGCACGGACACCCCGATGTTTTGTCCTATAGCCGCCATTTCGAGTAGACGGGCTGTGGTATTGCCGGGTGTATCTAGCATGTCCTGCTCGCCTTGGAACATCTTGTGATCTCCAAGGATTGGTAAAATTGTCTTCCAGATACTTGTACAGGTTGATAGCATACCAGCCCAGTCGAAGTGTACATCGTTTTCATCAGCTAGCAGCCAGAGGCGAAGCTGTCCGAGCAATGCCAATGGATTGCGCTGGGCTTCCACAGACTTCAAGAATTCAGATGTCTCGTAGGTGCCTTCAGGAAGGTTTTCCTGTCTGTCCATGAGCTTCTGTGACTCTGGTTTGCACATGAGGTTCACTAGTCTGGTGACCCACTCATGCGCCTCTGTTGTCGTCTTCGGTTCTTTGTGCAACCGGTCTAAGAACAGTCTTCCAACAACGAGATTCTCTTCGATCCGACGAATCTGTTTGGCATTCCAGATCTCGTGTTCGGACCGCCGGTTACTCGCTAGGTTAGCAATAGAGTATCCACGGCCGAAATCAAGCTTCGTCACTGCCTCTTTGATAGTCTTGGGGCAGTTTCCAAAGAACAGTTTGTCTTGTCGTCCGTGAAGTAGGAATTCCATGTCAGGCCATCGGGGCGCATCCGGGTGAAGTATTCTGCTTCCCACAACGTATATCCAGGCTATGTAGAGGATCCTGGCTCCACCTTTCTCAATCTGTGAGAATCTCCAGTAGAGCTGCAACTCTAATTCGTACTTCAGAAGTCCACAACGAACAGGGTGTCTTCGCAGAACTGTTGCAAGTCAGTCTCAATCTTGTGATCACGTTGCGCATTCAGCACTTACACCAGTCTCGGTTATTCGCGACCTTCCCGAGGACCTTGTGATTCTGCATTGTCTGTAACCCATCGCCCCAGCGATTGTTTATTGCAATATCTTTGTGATCTCGTAGAACGCCGCGCGTGTTCGCGTAATAGTCTTTAAAGACTTTGTTCGCGCTTTGATCCTTTGGGAACGGCCGATCGGTTGAATTGAAGAGTAAAAATTCGGAAGTCGCCTTTTGAACGCTTGCTTGGTAATCTGCGAATGGCTTTGCCAGCGCGTTATTTCCTTCCAATACCATTTTAATGTCAAAAAACATCTGAACCGCTAGAGTGACCCATATAGGTACCTCCTGGGACCCAAGGATGTGTTTTATGCCCCGTGTGGCTTCATCAATCGCCAAGAAAGAGTTCATCTTTGTAGAGACATCGAAGATCTGAACCCAATCCAAGGTCTCGAGCACCCTCGGGGCTGTATTGGCCAATCGATCTTCGAAACAGTCTGGTGTAATGGGGGCGTGTTCGCGAATGGAATTCTTCCGAATCCACGAGTAAAGTGTAAGGCCCGTATAGACACTAGACATGCAGAAGTCTTGTTGCTCACACGACTGGCTTTTGCATTTTGGCGAGATCTTCGAAGACGGCTTGACAAGTAGATCGATTTCTTATTTGTCCCAATCTCCATCAAGTTTACCGTGAATGCGAAGGTCCAGCAACGCTGGTAGCGTCCATACGGGGTATTCTGCGGTGGGATACCTATCGATAGAAGTCAGTCCGTGTCTGTGCGCGCTACCGTGGCTACCTTTTACCTCTTGGGCCGACTAAGCATTTGGTCGAATTGATGCTCGGCGGATCGCACCAGATCAACAGCTGTGTTAGAAAGCACTGAAGTACGTGTGAGGCCTTCGCCTGTTCGTCGATATTCATGCCACTGTCCAGTGATGTATTTGCGCACCTTGGAGATGTCGTCGAGGAATGTAGCGATAGCAAAGAAAAAGTCGTCCTCGAGACCTTCCTCATCCTGCTCAAGAGGAAGAGGGTGGATATCAGGTAGCTGCTTCTCTTGAACCTCGACTATCAGCTCGTTCAATGGGTCTGTCTCTTCGACTGCGAGTCCGGCAAATCTGTTTTGCAGCTTGATGTTCTCTGCAACCACCGGTGCTTCCGGTGTCAAAGGTTTGAGTATCGCTGCAGCATTCTCCAGTACATTGATGAAGTAAGAATGCCTCATGTTACTCCCCTGATCGCTGCTATGTTCTTTTCTGAACCAATCTGCCATCTCGTTTCGAGCTGATATGACCCGCTCAAACACCTTTTGAAGCGCTGCTGGGACTTCGATCTTTGGGTTGAATGAAGCAATATGCTCAGCCATCCCTTTGAATTCAGAGACGTTGATGGCGTATTGGACTTTGGTGTCATTCTTGGACTGCTGCTTGGCTGGCTTCCGAGCCTTGCCTGCCTTTCCTCTCTTACGTGGCGCTTGTGTCTCTGCCTCCATAGCTGTTCTGAGGTATCCGCATTGTTGCGATGTCCACGCGAGCCAGCCAGCGATGTATTCTGTCTCTTTCTTGTAGTTCCGATACATAAGAGACAACGACTTCCGATTCAGCACATCGTCGCCGGCTGGCTGACCCATGGTAATCGAGAGTGATGATATTATTGATGCGCCGTTTGCGGGCCGACTGCAGGAGGTAAGGGGTTCGATAACACGCGGTACTTTCAGCCCATGAAATATGCTTTCTCGCAGTTTGTCTGTAGTCTTGTTAACGCAGGGAGGAAATGAGATGGAAGATCTACAATAATTTGAGGTGCATTGGCCTGGTGGGGTAACTAGTGTACTGATAGCGCAGCCAAGCTTCCCACCCATTGGCAGACCCGAAGCCCACTCATAGAATTACTTTAGGTCATCAATACCTTTCTATATGGACAGAGACCCTGTAGAAATGTCGCAAAGGGTTATTCAAATGGATGCTTGCCATGAGAACAGACCGCCGGTACATCCGAGACTGGACTGGTGATTGTAGCGAGGAAATATCATTGACCGACGTGAAGATGTCACTGCACCAAGCTTTTCGTATATGGGGTCACCCTGTTGCCAGGAGAGTAGCGAGGCGACGCGAGAAGACGCACAGCATATCGCGGAAGTTCCACGTGATACAAGTAACATACACAACGCCTGAATCCCCCATCAAAGTATGGCGAAGAGATTATAGTCGCGAGATAAGAGGTATGCTGGTGTGAATGAGTTGCTTTTCGACCGACGCATGGGAGCCTCCTTCGCCGCATGTGGCTATGTGAGTTCCTCGCTCTTGGCCGTTCATCAATGTTCTTGGGGACTGGCAATCGCTGTTGCGAGCTCATTTGCGCGAATGCTTTTGGATCGACATAGTGTGCAAGTATTTGCACCTGCGAAGCGCCGCGGATGCGTTCCGGGGTAGCGGACGCGACTTTTCATCAATCAGCCAGTTTCGTGCATTTATGCCGATAACATCATCGCTATTTCACTTCCACGCACCGGTTAATGTACAGATTTCAGCATACAGAGGTCTAGACTCATTGTTGTGACGTGGTGTTGAATTCCAACGATGACGCTCGATGACGATCGTATCAAATCCCAACCCCACCAAAACCGGCCCCTACAATTACTACCCCCCGATCGACAGAGATGTTCAAAACAACCATCATCAGATCTTCGAACTTTGTTTTCCGGAAGCCAATCACCTCTTCTATCCTATTCAGGCCAATTACACGTACCTTTAGTCACACTACCTTCAAGATGAGCGACAACAAGGGCCCAGTTACCGCATACCCTGCCACAGAGATCACACCTCAAAACCAAGAAGGCGGCCCTGGTCTAGACGCAAAGACCGATCAAAAAGCAGAATGGTCGCGTCTCGAGTTCTGGGACGAGAACCAGAAACCCTACCTTAAGGAATATGAAGGCCGTGGTTTGATGCAAGGCAAGGCTGCGTTGATCACAGGTGGAGACTCTGGTATCGGACGCGCTGTAGCTATTCTATTCGCAAGAGAAGGAGCAGATGTAAGCATCGTGTACTTGCCCGAAGAAGAGGAGGATGCGCAATACGTCAAGAAGAAGATTGAAGAAGCCGGCCGCAAAGCAAACCTCATGCAGCTCAACCTGCGAGAGAGGAAGAACTGCGAGCAAGCCGTTGAGCAACACATGAAGGTCTTTGGCAAGCTGAACATCCTCGTCAACAACGGTAAGATCACGTTACTTTATTCATATCCTCAATCCAAACTAATGATACAACAGCCGCCATGCAAGAAGCCTGCACAGACATAACCGAAATCGACCTCGACGTAACCGAAAAGACCTTCCACACCAACGTCATCTCCATGTTCGCCATGTCCAAATACGCGCTCAAACACATGAAGCGCGGCGACTGCATCGTAAACAGCGCTTCAGTTGCATCCTACATGTCCAACCCCATGCTCCTCGACTACGCCTCCACGAAGGGCGCCATCGTAACTTTCACCCGCGGTCTTGCGCAGCAGCAGGCGCCGAATGGAATTCGTGTTAACGCTGTTGCGCCGGGTATCATCTGGACGCCGCTTCAGCCCGCGACGAAGAATAACCCGGCTGATGCGATGGATAGCTTGGGTGTGGGCGCTTGCCCGCTGAATCGCCCAGGAATGCCGGTCGAGATGGCGACGTGTTATGTGCATCTTGCTAGTCCGTTGGGAAGCTATTGTACGGGTGAGGTAATCCACGGGAGTGGGGGTATTGAGATGCAGGGTTAAGAGGGGTCTGAGGAAGGGGTAGTAATGACGATGGAATGAGCCTGATGAGATGACGAGAACGACCTCACATTGGATCGGGTTAACGTAATACAAGCATACGATTGAGCCCGGGCAATACATGCGTGTTGCTCTCGATGTCTTTCTGTGTGCTAGCCCTAACACAGCAGGGCAGCGACATCACTTTTGGCTCCAGCCTTTTAACGAGAGCAATAGCTTGGTAGAAGCCGCGCGCCCCCAAAAGCCTCTCGTTCGACACCTTTCGCACGCATGTTGTTGCTGTCTGCTACTTTTAGGAGACCAGACACAAAAGAACATGAATCAAGCGGCCACAGTTTTTAGTTTCAACAAGAACAGTGTAGGTAATTGAAGACGAGAAAACGACTCGTGAGCAAGGCTTTATACACCCGCAGCAAACGAATCCCAGAACGAGGCAAGCATCAAGACATTGGTGTAGTCTTTCAACACTCCCAACGCACCCACATGCCACGAAGGAATTTGTCTTTTGAGTCCCCCGGATCAGAGTTCTGGCCATGAGTTCATCGCATAACATTTTTGGACAGCTTCGCCGCCTTCATCACGATCTTGAACGCCCGTTTTGATCGCAGAGAAGCCCGCAAACACGTCATAGTGGTGGTTTTCGGCTTTTTTGGAAGAAGAAAGAGACAGCTGTCATGAACTCAGACTCATGAGCTTTTTGGACATGCGGAATGGTCAATGTGTAGGTGAGAAAGAAGGAGACGGCGCAAAGGGGAGGTTTATATATACGACGCTCACTGCGCGCTCATAGGAATGGGTCTGGTAGTCTCTGAGGTTTCCAGCGGCACAGCATCGTGTTGTTTCCAGTTCCTTTTTAGAAGGCCGGCAAGACCGCTGCCATCAGACTGGACTCAGTCAGTTTTGGAAAAGGCAGAATAGGAATGTGTAGATAAAAGGGAAAGAGGCAGCGAGGAGAAGATTTATATATCCACTCCTCCCGATGGCCGCTCATCAACTTGTATGTAAATGCTTTTGGCGATTTCGAATGGCACACTATATTCTGGTTTCATTTGTGTTTTTGGAGACGGGAAAGCCGGCCGCCATGCATCATCATTTCCACGCTTTGGATATGCGGAATACAAATGTGGGGATAAAGAAGAAGCCAGCAGCGAAGACAGGGAGTTTATATATACCTAGGTACAGTTCCTCAGCCGCGCGCTCATATGTTAAAAATGTTAGTCTTTGACGACTTCAACCGCACATGAGATGTATTGAGGACTTTTTCCGGCACGTCTTGCCGAACATGGTCTTGTTTCTGCTGTTTGCTTTTAACCGATCGACATGTACTTTATCAATCTGTTTTTACCTAGGATCTGGTATAAAGTATGGATAAGGTTGGAAGATATCGAAGTCTTTCGCTGGCCGCAAAGTCATGACGGCGTCAAAACGCATTTTTGGAAAGAAGGCCACAGGAACATTGTAGGCTAATCGTGAAATTCGTAGTCAAGAAGAACGGAAGTGTGATATGAAGGGAGGAGTGAGAGAGGAAGAAGGCTGTCTTTTATGCTGGATCCGAGGAGAAGATACGGTGGGTACGCGTACTACTACCCAAACCCTCTCATGTTAGGTTTAGTATTGCGTTTTTGGTGGTCGTCACACAACGACATCACGAAGTCGTCGAATTGTTTGCGATTCTGGGGCGGGATTTCTAGCCCCGAAGTACACTTAACTTCATGGGGTGTATTTGCTGACTATTGGACAATGATGCGATTGTTTCGGAAGAAGTCCGCGAAACCATACCGGTGAGCTTCTTAGTTTTGGTGTACAGAGAGCAGAAGCGTGGAATAATAGTGGAGTAAGGACCAAGAAGGAACAAGTCTTTATATCTGAGATTGAAGTAGAGGCTCGCCATTTGAATGCATCGCAGGACTTTTAGGTCGGACAGTCATCGCAGGACATCACACAGTGTTTTTGGAAGAAGTCCGCGAAGCCATCGAACAGAGATAGTTGGCTTTTAGGTTATAATAAGTAGAAGTGTGGAGTCTTTGTAAAGAAAGAAGGCAAGAAGAAAGGTGGCTTTATATGTGAGGGTGGGGTCAGACTCTGCTATCCCCCGTGTTGAGCATTGTTCCAGTCCGAGAAGCCATGGAGCGGCGCGGTAGAACATTTGAGAAGAGCAAGAGGTCATCAGATGAGTGCATTCAGTTCTCAATATGAGGAAAGATCACATAGGATTGTTGCCAGGTAATAAGATGATGATGTTTGTTGATGTGGGTTGAATTCGAACTATGTCATCTATCGAGTATGCCAATGCTCCAGGCGGAAAAGCCATCAAGGTTTACATTCGTACTTTTGAGAAGAGCAGAACACCATAGCCGAAGTGCTACGGCCTTTTGGTAAGAAGAAACCCCAGGTGTAGAATATAGGTGGTAGAAGACAAAGACAGCAGTCCTTTTATATACATCGAAGCAGAACCCCAGCATCCGCGAGCACCCTCGTTCCTCCAGACCAGAGAGTCATGCATATCTATCCTCATCTTTTGAGTAGCGCAGGAAGCCATCGAACTGAGGCGGGTTACAGTTGAAGACTTGGCCAATAGCGCGGGTGAGCTCTTGAGCACGCCAGGAGGTGCCGTTGGCGACCCGTCCATAGCAAGTAAACAAGCGATTTCGGTTCTTTTTGTTTTGTGCCGTTTTTCTGTTTTGTGCCGGAGTCGGAGCGCAGACATGTTGGATCCGAGTTGCGCTTTGAGTCGGAAGGTCATGTCAGATTGCATCTCTTGCGTTCAGAAGAACCAGACCCCATGATACACTACTGTCATTGTTTCCGTGAAACATAGGTGGAGTTGCGTGTTGTCGATAGAAGAAGACGTCCTCGAGGTCGAAGCGGGTTTCTCCGCGCTGGAAGAAAGACTTCTTGATTTGGGTGTACTGCTGAGAAGGCCACTCGCGCATGACGATCTGGAAGAAAGACTTCTTGATTTGGGTGTACTGTTGAGCTGGCAGTCGAGCCCGACACATGTTGAGTTTCAAAGCCTTTTTCCAGACGGAAAGTCCATAAACTCTCCCTCTCAATGTTTTGAGGAGAGCAGCATGACATTAACTCATTTTGATGCTTCTTCGGTATCTCCATAGATAAGCGGTATGGGCATACACACCTTCAGTCTTGGTGACGGTTGGGAGAGATGTTTTGCTGTCCTTGGGAGAGGACATCTTGGAGGACGGGGAGGAGGTTCGAGTGGTCTGGGTTGCGGCTGCCATACTTTGGGAGTGGTGGAATGAACGCGTCCACAAGCGGAGGAAGCCGAACAGCACATGGCGACGTCTGCGCATACTTTTCTTCTTCCCAGTATCTTCCGAGGTGTTGCCGAACACATGCGGAATGGGCTCGTCGGTTTCGATCCGAAGGGTGCGAAGTAGACTCCAGATGCCGGGACGACAGGCACCATGGAGGGTTGTTGGTGCTGTTTCAGCAGCAAGAGGTCTTCTCCGCACATAAAAAAGTCCATTGAGGATTTTTGGAGACGCACTCGCATATATGAGTTCTTCTAGTGTTTCTTGGAAGAAGAGGCAGGAAGAGCGGGCTCTCATGGCATTATTCTTGTTGGGCTTTCGGAGGAAGAAACAAAGACCATGATATTTTGGCAAACTTATTTTGGTAAACAAGAACCGGAGTGTGTGTTAAAGAAGAGACAAACCGGGACGTCGAGGGTAGTTTATATACCCGCGCGTCCGCGGATCTCAACTCATGCCGGAGTTTCTTGTCCTTTTCGGTGGAGGAAACCATGCAAAATGTCCGAGTTGTTTTGTCCGACAGATCGAGCTGTACCCTTGATGGCGACGTGGGCGCTAGTGGTACGAGTGCTCGAAGATGAACTGCTGGAACTCGGCAGACAGCCACTCGCCATGGTTGAAAATATTCTTTCTTTTGGAGCCGGCGGCAAGAGGAAGAAGTCATGTGTTTTAACTGTAGTGTGTTTTCCCAAGAGGCAGGAAGGGCCATGGGAGTCATGAACGTGGATTTTGTAAGTCGTCCGCAGACATGGGTGCGACCGGTAATCTTTTTGAAAAGAGGGAGGGCAGAGCAAGCATCAACTCTTTCGCCTGTAACTTTGGTGAAAAGGGATGTGGAAGTGTGATGAACAAGAAAGCAAGAGAGGAGCGAGCTTCGCAGTTTATATACTCGCCAGCTTAGCCTCATCACATGTGCGCATGCAAAAAACTCAGCTTCTGGAACCATGGAACGTGGATATCCTAACTGACCAGTCATCCCAACCAGTCATCCTAAGCAGCCAATCCACAGCCCCCCAAACCAAGCACCCGAAGAATGACCACCCTCGCTTCTTAACACCGAATCCAATCATGCCGCTAACATAACAGCGCCATCCCAAAACGCCGTGCTATGCATCCGCATCCGCATTCTCAAGGCCGACTCATCCATGTATCGATGTCGCAATCGTCCTCGTCCTCGTTCGGATTAACCACACCATCGACGTCTTCCTCATAGTCCGACCAATCCGCATCATCCCAGTTATCAGGTACCTCACCAGGTGTCTCCTAACCACCCTTTTTCTCCGAAATATCCACACGCTGCACCCTCGCCCTCTCCTGACTATCCACATCCTCCATATCCACATCCGAGAACCGAACCTGACTCTGCAGTTTCCCATTCGTCCCGGCATCAATATCCATGAGGTCATCGCCGCGACCAACCGTCTCGCTACTGGCGCTGCTCATGGTCCCAGCACCACCACGGTTCGTCTCGACCATTTCCTGCGTAACATGCGCGTCGTCGTCGATTTCCGTATTAGGTGTTAGCGTCGCGGAACTCATGTTTGAATCGTTGCGCGGACGGCTGCTGCTGTTGAACTCTTTAGCGCTGATCTCACTCCAACCATTATCTTCAAAGGCAGGGGGGTTGGTGTCATCCCACCCGCCTGTCGCTGTATTGCCGTAATCGCCATAACCTTCCCATCCCGTAGCATTCTCCTGTAACTCGTGGAGGAAGTTGAGATTATCCTTTTTCGCGAAATCTTGAAGGGGTTTGGGCAGCGGCAGGGGCTCGGCGGCAGTAGCGTCTTCGTTCGCGTAGACGAGCAGGGCGGAGCCGGCTTCGGTCGTAGCGCGCTCGATGACTTCTTGCAGGGAGAGGGGGTCGCGGCGGATCACGGGATTAGCGGATTCGCTGTCGTATTGCATGCGCCACCATTGGGTTGCGTTGGGGATGTCGGATTTGATGTCTGGGTGGCGCACGTAGACTACGTCCCGACGCGTAGCTACGCCCCAGAGTTGGTATGGGCGTTTCATGGCATCTTCCGGGGTCTGGCCTTCGGGGTAGACGATTTCAACGGGCTCGGAGGCCTGCTCTTCCACCTTCTCGGTCATCTCGGTCGTAGTGTCCATAGTTTGGTCGTCGATGGTTGCGGCTTCGTCAGCGCTACCGTCTACGCGCGGCTTGAATCGTCCAGAGATGCCGAAAATCGCCTTCTGCGCTTGTTCGGTCTGCTTTTCCAAGGTTGCAAGCTTGCCCTCGATGCTGTTGTAAAGCTCCTGCAGCTGGGCCAGTACTTCTGCATCCTTGGGAGAACCACCAGAACTTTCAGGCTCAAACGCAGTCATGCTGGTTTTGAGCAGTTGCAGCGACTCAACTTTCTTTGCGCCTGCTTTCTTCGGGGTGTGGTACTTCAGTCTCTCCACCTGCGTCTTGAGCGAGACTAGTTGTTCCTCATGCTGCGTGATCTCGCTGTACATACTATCGATGACGTGTTTGTTCTTCTCGAGGTACCGATCGATGTATAGGGTGGCTGGAATCCGGCATCCCAGATCAGATGCCTGGGTATTCGACGAGGTCAGACGGAGTATCAGCACGTTACTCGCTTCGCGAATATGCGCACTGGCTCCAGCCGAAGCGAAGAGTGTATCATCTAGGACATCGTATAAGTTGAAGTCGGGCCGAAGATTATTGCGTGTGACGGCGGCGTCAAGCACAAAGCTCTCCTGAGTGGTTCCAGCGACATCGACGGTAGATTTGAGATGACCGTTCAAATCGGCGTTCGGGACCTGGCTCTGGAACGCGAAACCCCACGTCACCAGGAACTTGAGCAAATCATCGTCCGGGTCTTCAAGTGGTGGCTGCTCTCTCCAAGCCTCCGACTCGAGCAGTCCGTTGACCGAACCGTAAATACGGTCTGTATTATCTAAAAACGCCATGAGTCGCTGTGCCTCGTGAAGTATCTCGAGGTTGTAAGCTTCCGAAAGTCCAGTGCCGTCTTCGAAGATGCGCGCGGTCGCTGTGGGATTGCCTTTCCACCAATTGTCGCCCTGCCAGTAATCATTTTGTAGTACGCCCGGGCACAGCAGCGCATTTCGGAACAGCGGTATCGAATGGAGTATAGGGATGAGATTGGTAAGGTAGTTGAAGTTTGGCGACGGCTTCAGGATAGCGGGCTGCCCTTCTTCGCGCTTTCGTTGGCTTGGGATGGGGTCAGCAATAATCTCGGTCGTGGTTGGGACTAGAGCCCACTGAGAGGCATCGTAGTTGGCTCCAGTAGCCGGTCTGAAGTTAGAAGAGCCGGTAACTCCCATTTCCTGGCCCTCAATGCCTGAATGTCTGTCAGCACTTGCGACGTGATGCTCGAGGCGCATTCGCTGCACTGACTTTGTATGGGCGCATCGCCGGCTTGTGCTTGTGTAGAGGCGACACTGGTTCGAGAAGGCGGGCGCGTGGGTGCTCTGCTATTGACGTTGCTATGGGGGTAGTTGTCGAGACCTGGACCATAGTCAATATTGAATGCTGAAATCCGCCACTGTCAGCCGTGTTATCCTAGGGAGTCTTCCAAGCCTGAGCTGACGTACTGGGAACGTTGGTGTCGTCTATACCGTAGCCGGCGCCCGCAAAGGCAGTCTCGTCCCACTTGGCCTGTGAGTTGCGCAGGTGGGTCTTCAAAGAAGAAATACCTCCTTGGTCCATACTGCTGAAGTACTTGTCCATGGCGGCCTCGACATTGTTGCCATGATTCTATATACGTAGTTAGCGCTTTGTCGCAGGGCGCAAACAGATTGTGGGCTATTTGGACATACAGCGAGGAGCTGCCTGGCTTCCTGTCTGTCAAGCTGTTCCACCCCGAAATTAAAGAGGAGGTCGATGTTGTCTTCTATTTGAGCGTCCGACATGGTTGCTAGGTGTGTGATATAGCGTGCGTGGTGATAGCAATGTTGGCGCAGTTGAGATCTTTGATGCGGGCGGGCGGCGAGCAAGCCGGCGCAAGTGAGGTGGAACCGGCAGCGCGGGTGCCAAGGCGAGCAAACGGAAGCCGCTCAGGTGTAGCAGGCAGGCGTGTATCGGTCGGGTGTAGAGAGGGCAGTCGCGCTCATACGTGAGGCTGCATGGCGGGGAGCTTCTAGAAGAACGAGCTTCGCGGAGGAGCATGCGGGCAGCGGAGCGATGATGTCGCTAATGCCGGCGGAGCAGGGGTCAGGCTTCATAGCCGACGGTCTACCACCCCGCGTCACACAGCATTGCTTTTCTGGACGTCTTATAATGCATTGAGTGATGTGTAAAATTTTAGTTAAGACGTTGCTCGTTCTCATCTATTCATTCCCTGGTATCGACACCTCCGTATCCTTGTGATAGTACATATACTCTTACATCTATGTTTTAGAACGTTCAATCATGTAACCATTTACCGTCTAGACCCCAGATAGGGGACGAACGCCAGATCCCTAACCGTCACTTTTACGATGGTACTGAGGGCAAGCCATCTAAGACTTCCTCCTTCTTTTCCTTGGAAAGTGATTCGTCTGGCTTGGATTCCTCACTGTAGGGCTCCTCCGCTGCCTGCTCTTGAGAGACCTCGGTCTTGTCAGAGCCTTCAGTCTCCTTCGTAAGTTCATAGTCTGACGACACGACCTTTGCGTCTGAACCGGGGCCAAGCGGCCGGAAAACCTGCACGCCCTTCGCGTCATTGAGCTTGTCTTGCTCCTCTCTCCACTTGCGTCCACGGTTGGTGTAGCGCGAGATGACATCACGGTAGTGCTTGAGACTCTTATCGATCGCTTCCTCGTCTTGTCCGATAAGCTCGTGTCTTCGCGCCTTCAGCGCTGAGTACAACTTCCAGCGTGTTTCCGCGGGTATTTCCTTCAAATGGTACTCAAGTTTCCAGTCGTCGTACTCGCTCAGCTGTTCTGGACGGTCCACGTAGCCTCCGTTGACCTGACTGCGGACAGTCAGCGTCCAGCCCATCAACGGTCCCTTGGGGACTGGTGTTGGCTGCACGGTCTCTTCTGCGCTGGCTTCTTCGCCTTCGGCAGGCTCCGCAACCGCGTCTTGCTCCTCGGCAGCTTCTTCGGCAGCCTCTTCGGCAACGTTCTCAGTAGACTCTTCAATATTAGTCAAAGGTTCGTCTTCTCGGGCTGTAGGTTCCTGCGGGGCCTGGTCTGCACCGATTTGTTCGTCAACGTCGTCTTGAGCTTCTTGCCAAGCGGCCTGAGCTTCAGGGTCGTCCTTTCCAATACCAACAACGCGTCGTGCAAACTCTTGCTGAGCGGCCTCTCCCGCGTTTTGTATCTCGTCCGCTTGCTCCTCGGTGACGGGCTCGGCAAACACGTACATGAACGGCGTCTTGCCTTCGCGCGCTTCAAAGTGTAACCGGATAGACTGGTAATTGTTAGCGAAGACCCCTGGTAGTGGAACGAAAGCTTACCGTTTCGGGGAATTCAACAGTGGCCTTGGTAAGGATTTCATCGACGAGACCTAAAGACAGCTTGAACTCTTGATCTCCTAGTACCGTATCGTGCTGGCCGTGAAGGACAGCATCCATGTCGGAGAGACTCAAGTATTGGAAGCCGAAGATGCGCTCAATGTTGTGGTAAGCGATGAAGATGCCGTCCATGCGTCCCATGCGGGCTTGGAGGGAGTATTTCAGCATGGTCGCACGCGTCATGTCGTAGAACTCGCGCTCGAACGACTCCCACTCGCCCAGATTGTAACGAAGCTGGTAGCCAGCGCCCTGTTCGTATTCCTTGTGGTTCATGCGGATCGAGATGACGGCTCGCGTCTTCAAATCAAAAACACCCGTTCCAGGTAACCGCGGATCGATTGCATCCAGCTGCGAGCGCATCAGGAGATTACCCTGCTTCGAGTAGTGGTAGCATCGGCCAGCCTCCTTCTCGACGGCTGCCTTTTCTGGGTTGGACCTTCTAAACTTTTCGAATTCGCTGCGTTCGGTTGTGAGGAGCTTCTCTAGCGAGTGACCCAGCCAGCTCATGATGTTGGGGCTTTCGTAAGACTTGTCGGCGTCCAAGGCATAGATACCGTCCGTGTATCGCAGGAAGACGGCACTGGGGCCAAGCGTGATTCGGGAGAATCTGGGCGTAGGGTCAGGAAACTGGCGGGATAGCATGCCGTGGTTCAGTTTGCGGAAGTTTGAGAGGACGTAGTGAAAGTGCTGGAGCATGCTCGACATACTCGAGGTAGAACCTGTGAACTTTGTGCCAACCTGCTTTGTCAAGGCCAGCAGAGTCTCATCCTTGGAGGAGGTCTTGTATTCGCTCAGCGCTTCAAAATCGAACTCGTTCGCCGGCATGATCTTCTCGAGATAGGGATCGAAGTTGTACACTCGCGAGCGTGGGTCCTGCAGGCGATATACACCGGGGTTGAAGAGGACGCGGTCGAGACCATACGATAGCATGGGAACAGGTGGCTTGCCGACCTTGATCTCCTCGAAGTTGAGGTCGTCGGGGAACATCTCGCTGATGGGAATCGACTCTCGTTCTTCGTCCTGTTTCTGTCTCCTTGCCTTCTTGTCACCCAGAAGGGCCTCGATGAGAGATTTTGATCCATCCTCCGCCTTGACAGTTTCCTCTTGGCTATCGGAGCTCTTTCCCTTCTTCCTAACGGAGACTTTTCTGGGAGCGACTGGCTTGGATTTGGATGGGGCGGCTCGGGTGTTCTTCAGTCGGGTCTGGCTGCGGGCAGCGCAGAAGAGGCAGACGGGCGTCCGGTGCCATTGCGCGGCTGGCGACAGCTGGCGACGCAGCATTGGGAGGGGCGAGGCGGCGTGGGCGTGCGGGTGGCGTTTCACACACGATGGAAGTGACGCTCGGTCGCGACTGCACAGAAAATATGTCGGCGTTTGTTAACGCCGGGCGATCATTGCGATCACCATGTGACGTACACGTGCGAGCGACCAGCACACGCCCGGGAGTGGACGCGTGGAAAGCGACGAGATACCAGAGACCCACCCTGAATCCACCCCTACTCGTCGTATCTCGCCCGTACTGCGCTGCGTACATCTTGTCCTGTCATTTCCCTGCAAACGCCGTGTGATTGTCGGGCCGGTGTGTAGCAGCCCGTCGCCTCTACGCACTGGTAGACCTGGCACCATAGAACCTTGGAAGACTGCAGACGGCCGGCGAAATCACGTCTTCAGTCCTCATGCCACGGAATTATGAGACGTCGTGATTACAGCACGCCTGCCAACCCCCTCCCGCCCCAAGCCGAGCCCGCCTTCTGCACCTGCTGCATCTGCTGCTGCACCTAATTGCTCCGCCGTTGACCTCCGCATTGTCTCGCGTTGCGCCCTCACCGTGATTGGCCCTACCGCCTTTCTGTGCCCAACCCTGCTATTCTGCCCCAATTTCCACCGCAGCTCTTCCGAACTCATCTTCCGACGCGACAATTGCCTCCTTCCCCCAGGAGCCCCTCTGAATGCGATAGTTGTGTCGCCGAGCTCGTGCTGGGCTGCGCGCGCCGATCAGGAATCTCGGAATGTCCAAAGACAAACGACGGAGCATCTTTGGTCGCGGCTCTCTGAATGCCTTCGCGTCGCAAAGCAACAAAGATGAATCGCAGCCCTCGAATCTGCTGCGCAAGCGGCGCACGGCGTCCTTCATGTCCAACCTGTCCGATGTGTCGCAGTACACCGAGACCCCATCCTCCAACGGCAGCACGGTAGCGGGGAGCAGTCACGTCAGGGAAACGATAGATGGGCAGCGGCCAAGTCTTTCGAAGAACAGCCTCAAGCGCGCCAGCTCTGTCTTCAGCTCCTTCCGCGGCTACAAACTCTCTGCCGACGACGACCCCGAGCCTCTCTCGGCAACATCAACACGAACATCAACTGGCTTTGGAGAATACATATGGGAAGATGTGCACGATCGCCAGGTGCTACAGCATGGCGAGGTCCAGACGAGCAGCTCCATGTTCAGGAAGAAGAGGGAATACCTGGTCCTGACCGAGAAGCATCTCATCCGGTTCAAGAATCACGCGAAAGCGATCGAAGCATTTCCTGGGTACGTTCCAGTGTCGACAGTGGCCCATACCAAGACTAACAAGTGCAGGATACCTTCGCCGAACAACCGCATGAGCTACTACCGCCACAGCCACAGCCCCTCGACCGGATCGTCCCACGAGCTTCAGTCTATGGCTTCGGAATCGTCTGGAGACCGCCACCAAGGCATACCTCTACGCCATATCGTTGCCGTATACCATCTCGACGACGGTCGGCCGCACTTTGCGTTGGAACTCTATTATTTGGACGACGAGACGAACAACGCCTCATCCATGACTCTGCAATTCGGGGACCCAGAAGAGATGTTTTCATGGCTCAAGGCCATAAGAGAAGCAGCGAACAGGGCACGGCTGTCTGACGCGAAGCCCATCTCCGCACACAACTCCCATCTGGCTGCGCGTGTCGTTGAAGCAGAACGCGACTATGTACCTCCACATTACGCCATATACAAAGTCGTTCTCCGACCGCAAGGAAAGACAACGACGCGAGCCTCAACTGATGATCTTGCCAAAGTTTCTGCTTCAGTATGTTTCCTTGCTATTGGTGTGCACAAAGTACACATTATCCCGTTGTTCAAACCATCCTCACAACGGTCTTCCAGTCCATCACTGGCTGCTCATAGCACCCAGTCGTCGCATGGTATCCTAACGCTGACTGAAGTATGCGTGACCGAGATTGACGATACGTTCCAGTTAACCTTCCGGTGGGTATTCCTCCTGCGCTATAAGAATACCGCTAACAGCACACAGAAAGCCGCTTGAACGTCCCAAAGTTCTCCATCTGGCGTCATTAGCTTCGCGGGATATTGCTGTCCGTCTGCGATCCATAGAAGCTAGTCTCAGACCTGAGTGGGAGACGCGACCTTTTGACTTCCTTGTTCCAGACGAAGTGTATCATGACGTTGCGCGACAAGAAAGCCCACATCCGATGGACCAAGATTCTTTGGATAGAACCTTGATTGGATATTGTGTTGCTTACGATGTACAGCCAGAGAACATCAGCTATCAGATTACCTACCCTGCCGAGGACGCACCGCGCTTTGAGCTCCTACCACCTGTCGGATTACGCAGAACCCAGTATAATACCCTCGAGCTACTCGCCGTCATGCGTGCTCTGCGCTACAACGAGACCTTTGGCGGTATTTCGTTCAAAGACGTAAAACTGGATGTCTTGAATGGACTGAAAGATCCGAACGGCGCTGAGCACCTTTGCCTCAAGACAAAACGCGGTACATATGCACGGCTAGATATCGAAGAGCTGGAACGCTCTTGTTTACTAGTGCAAGAGATCCGCGCTCTGGCCTTGACGAACCGAAAGCTGCGTAGAATGGACTTTACCTCATGCATATCGAGAAAACCTAGAGACCACGGGGAATCTAGAGGCAGTGCGAGAGATCAAGGTTGCGGCATTGTGGAAGCCCTGTTTCCGCTATGCAAGTACCAGACCACCAATGTTGATTGGATAGCATTGAACAAAATACAACTTGGAGATACTGATTTGGATTACCTCGTCGCAGCAGGTGTCGAGCGAGCTTGCCATTTCCGCGGACTTGAGTTGAGTGGGTGTGGTCTTACGGACCGCTCGCTCTCTCTTGTACTGGATGCGATCCGCGCGCAGGAAACCACCCTCGAAGCTTTGGATCTGTCGTCGAACCCGTTCAGATTATCACCGAGCATGTTCGACTCTCAGATTGGCGTTTTTGGATACCTCACGCGACTCAACCTGTCGCATGTTGCACGCTCCTCGGGTCTGGAGTCGCTAATATCGGTCGAAACCTTTGCTGGCTGGAGATTACAGGAGTTGATTCTGAGTGGCACCTCGCTCAACTCCGCCATGGTCGACGCAATAGCTGGGTTCGTCATCCACACACTCCATATGTCGCCACCCCTGCTAACCACCGCGTAGTTACCTTGTCAACTACAAGCAATCGTCAGCTCTCCGTGAACTACGATTGGATCATTGCTTTTTGACTGGAAGTGACATTGCTTACCTTTTGCACTCAATGACCGAGCATCCTGGAAAAGCTCGCGAGTTACATTTGGATGTCAGTGAGAACAACATCGAAGAAGACCTGGATAAGTTGACCAGGGCGATCTCGAAAGGTCTCGCCCCATCCAACTTCACCCTCCGCCTTCTAGAGTTCGAAGAGGACGCCGACTTCCGCAAGATGATACTTGCGTTAGCCGCCAATAACACCATCCGACAGCTTGATATCTCACGAGCATCGTTACCATGCGATGCCTCGGAAGAGACTTGTCAAGCGATGGAGAAGATGTTTGCCGATAACACCAGTCTTGAGTGGCTTGACATCTCCGGAGAAGACTCCCGGCTGGAGACAACCAAGTTAGGTGTTGGCATCAACCGAGCACTACGGGGTTTGCAGCGCAACCGAACCCTGCGCGCCTTGTACATCAGATGTGAGTTGACACACCTCCATACTTAGTGACAAACGACTGACAGTACCAGACCAGAAACTCGGCGTCCAAGGCGCCAGCACCCTCGCCGACGTCCTCAAAGTAAACACGACCCTCCAATACCTCTACTGCGAAGACAACGGCATAGCCCTAACCGGCTTCACCGACCTCGTCAACGCCCTCCACCGCAACACCACCCTCCTCTTCCTCCCCACGATGCAAGAATCGCGACAAATGGCCCTCAAGCAAACCGAAGACCAAGTAAAATCCATGCGCGACGACGTCTCCCTCCCCACGTCCTCAAAATCCAGCTCGGTCCGCAGCCGCCTCACCAACCGCGTCGTCAGCGGCAAGTCCTCCAAAGAACCAAACTACCCCATGGGCCTTTCCGATCAGGATATTAAGGCTGCGCTCGGCCTTGTAGATGAGAGTTGGGCTCGCCAAGAATACAGACTCCAACAATACCTCCAACGCAACCACAACCTCGCCCACGGCATCCCCACCGCCATGGACGTCGACGAAGAAGACTTTGAGCGCCCCGACACCGCAAGTTCTCTCGGCAAGATACTCGAAAAAGTCACTATTGAAAGCACTCCAACACGGGAAAAAGACGTCCAGCTAGGAATGGGAATGGATATGTATAGCCCGAAGTCGAAGCCCAGTGGTGAGAAGGATGTGACCCAGCTGGGTGTTTATACCCCCGAGTTTTATCTTCCGGAGCTGCATACACCGGGGAGTGGGATAGGGACGCCGAGGAGCGAGGTTGTGGATTATGATGTTACGCCTTTGGAGAAGGAGCTTGAGATGAGCTTTGGGGAGAATAGGAGGGCTTTTCCGTTTCCGACGAGGTGATGAGATGGTACCGACATAGGTTCGTTCCATACTCGCCTACGCTCACCACCTTCGATTACGATCGCCGCCCATGTACATATAGAAGTTTGTTTCGCATACCGGCCCTCTTGCGAGAGATACTAGGGGGCTCATTCGGCGTTTTGTCTTCCTTCTTTATGTTTCTCTTCGACTTCTTTCGTCATAGCATGCAACAATACGATTGGGATATGCATATCGGAGTGAGCTGGGTTTGGATATCGAAATCTGGGATATTATACCATAGATGTATTTGAATAAGTGAAAGAGTTGTATTCTTTGCCAATATTCATTCCTGTTTCGGCAGTTCCTTTTTAACGATGGTTGCTGTGAACAGGCGTTCGTCCGATCGTGGGCTCAAATGTACATCTGCAGTACCCCACATGCACCCCACCAAACAAGCTCAACCGTCCGAGCTTCAGCCGAAAATGTAGGCTGACATCACCTCTCCAGGGCTTCTTTCCGTCACGACCCCGGAACCTTTCCCAATTCTACAGATCCATCCAAGTCAATTGGAACGACCACGCTCGCGATTATTCTAGATCACTGCGTTTGCCACCCAACAGCTGGCCTGTCTACGCCATATTCTCAGATGACTGTTTAAGCACTGTTCCTCACGTGCGCACGTAATCATGGTGAGACAACATGGTAGTTTGACAAAGGACGACGAGACGAATCAGGCGGCTTGGGAGGCGGCTAAGGGAGCGTTGGTTGGGGGAACGAAGGTATGCTTCTTTTTCTCTTTTACGCGTTGTCGGGGTGGTATTTCTTGGAAGTTTGCGTGTTATGGGGGTTGGTCTGAAAAGATTTGGGGTCATAAGAGATGGATGTAGTGTCGCGTGTCCTGGAGGATCACTTATACTGGTTCATGTCTTTTGGTCAATTGGCGCGCCAGGGTATGAGGATCTCGGGGGTGTGCGTGCAACATGCGAAAGAGAAGGAATGGAATTGGGTTTACAGAAATGGATTGGGATTTGATAGTATGGCGGCTGACTTCAAAACACAGTGGGGTGCTTTCTTCGCCGTGGCAGGCGGTGTTGCATACGCTTTTTCGCCTGTATACAAGGGTCTTACTGTTCAGTTCAAGACGTATGTTTATTCCGTCGCTTCCTTCCCTCTTTCTTCCTATCCCATTCCATCCCCGCCCTCCCCAAACACCCTCTCATCAATCACCCCACTAACCCAACGCAGGTACATACAAATGTCAGGCATGATACTCGGCGGGTACCTGGAAGCCGACAAGCGCATGATCAACTACCAACACCGCGTCCGACACCACAAGCGGGTTGCTAGGGATATGGAGATCTGGAGAAGGTACGAGGATTCTTATGAGGAGAGGGGAACGCCGGGGGTGGGGGCTGAGAGTGATGTGCATGGACCGAACGGGAAGGGGAATTGAGGTGCGGGATGATTGGCGAATCTGCAAGAATGAAGGTTTGGTGTTTGTGCGGGTGAGCATGGCAAACAAGTATTACTGCTTCTCGCTATATGAATCATTCTTCTCCATCTGTCTCTTTGTCACACTCAACACCCCAACTCTACCTACACAACTCCCAGAATGACAACTGAGTTCCAGAAACTAGCTGTACTAGACAACTACTCCGACCCTCCAACCCTACGTACAGCGGGTACGTGGGGTCTCTCAGGCAAAATCACGCATCAGTATGCACTTAGCAAGGGATGGACACTGCTCCGCTTTGAGCAATTAACAGAGTTCGTGTGTAGCAAATGTGAGCAGCAGAAGCAGGCCCGTCTCGTAGCTGTAAAGGGTGTGCTGTGGGAAGCTATTGATTCCAAGTCATGTCAGGCGTGTTATGACCAGCGGATTGCTGCACTTCGTCGTGATAGAGATCTGGAATTATCTACTGCGAGATTGCATTGCTGACTTGGTCTTGTAAAGTAATAATGAAAAGACATCATCGCTGCACTTCTAGAAGGTGTGGTGTTCCTGCAGCCAGACCTCTGGCAGCCAATGACGTGATGGAGCGCGAAAGGGTATAGCGCCCCCACCCGCGCCGCGGCCTTCCAAGGTTTTAAGCCACCTTGCGAATTCGCTTGCTCCTCTTTCTCCAGGCAGCACCAGCTGGTCCTCGTTCACGACACCTCACGACTTCACGACTTCACGTATACACGGCGATAGCTTTGAGTAACGATGGATGTCTTTTGGACGCTCCCGCCCGTCTCTAGGTAAGCTTCTCTCCTCCAAGTAGCTCAGCTCGTAGCTCTCACCTCATTCCCAGCTACGCGCAAACAACACGTCGCACAATCGCTAACAATCCCTCACAGGACTATCACAGCTGCAGCAGTCGTTGTATCGGCTGCAGGCTACAGCGGACTTCTCAGCCTCTATCACTACATCTTCGTTAGCCAATATGTCTTCACGGTGTCGATGCTCCCGCAGCTCTGGCGACTCTTCACAGCGTTTCTGATTACGAAACCGAAGTTCGGCATCCTGCTAGACCCCTACTTTCTATACCAGTACGGCAGCTCCATCGAGCGGGAGTCGCCTCGCTTCAAGGATCCAGGCGACTTCTTCGTGTACACTTTGTTCCTCGGTAGCGTCATTGTCGTAAGTACCCACTGCACACACGCGTACATAGCTTCCATCGCATCGACACAACTGTCTGCGACGTCTCGACTTCGGTCAAAATCACCTCCGCATATCTGCCCGCCCAGCCTGTTATTCCTAGCTGAAGCGGTTCCTGGAACGGAGGAAGAACACCCTTGCACATCATGCGGTTCCGTCATTCGCAATCATATAAAGGGACTTGTGTGGTGTGTAGGCATGGTGGGATTGTCACTTGAGAAAGCTTTGCGAATGCTCTCCATTTCGCAAGGCGGTGTTGGCTCCCTACATACTTTCGCGATTCGTTTCGCTTTGTTCACCTGCATCTTCTCGTCTTGATATCAGTGTGCTGTGGATGGACTTGTGCTAACAGTCCGCGCAAAGGCAACAGCAGGTGGCATCCTAAACCAATACACCTTTCTCCCGTCGCTGTCCCTCGCCTACGCATACACGTTCGCCCAAGATAATCCTACCCGCTCCGTATCCTTCTTCGTCATCACCTTCGAAAGCAAATACCTGCCCTTCGCTATGCTCTTCATGGCCTTTGTCATGGACGGTCCTGATGCCGCACTCGGACAGCTTATGGGTCTCCTCGCCGCACACTTGTACGACTTTCTGACAAGGATCTGGCCTACGTTTGGCGGTGGCAAAAACTACATTCGCACACCTGAGATGGTGAAGCGCTGGTTCGGTGCTGCGCCGGGCAGCGTGCAGAACAGAGGATATGGGCATGTTGTGCAGGGACGGGGAGGTGCTGCGCAGCCTAGTGCGGCGAGGGCGACAGGCAATGCTTGGGGTGGAATGGGTCCAGGGAGGAGATTGGGGGAATAGACGTATGCGGCTGAGAATGTCGCGTGCGTTTGCACATTGAGGCTGGGTATTGTGGGTCTTGGAGCTTTGGCACTTGATTGCACTGTCTTGATAGACGAGGTCTACACACCTTCACAAGTTCTTCCTGCCGATCCAGCTATTTCTTGATTCGCTGACTTGGTTTGGAAATCTGCAACGATGCTGCAAACTAACTTAGCGAATCAGGGAATAGCTGGATCGGCGGGAAAGAAGCTTTAGCCCTTATCTGCATTGTCTAGATGGACGAGGTTTAAACACGTTCACAATTTGTTCCTGCTACGCGAGGTACTGCCGTGCGATCAGTGTTAATCTCCAACGATTCGCTCAAACAGTTCCAAATCACCTGGACTGGGAGGAAACACGTGGTGACATGATCAACATGACATTATTCAATTCATTTCGTCCAATGCCTCTTGGCTATAATACAATTCCTCTTCCTCTACATGTCATGAGATTCATTTACTTTGAGCTCCCAGCAGGATTGCTCGGTCCATCAACAGCCCTCTCGACATGCCCTGCGATCCCATTCTTGCTCGCATCGAACTGGCTTCCAATCACGCCGTCCTTGCTGAATGGGCCACCGACTTTCTCGCCGATTTGGCCGATTGCGCCGTCGGGGTTGACTACAAGATCTTGTGTTAGCCAAATGTCTTTCTTTACAAGTTGTGTGAAGATGGTAGAGAGCAACATACAGTTCTTGCCAATAGCACCCGCACTGCTTATCACACTGGGGTTTGACTGGGGGATAGCATTCGTGCCCTTGTTTGCGCCGAGCTTGTCAGCTGCGGCGGTGGTGTTGTCGGTCATGTTTCCGGACATGTTGGGTGTGGATTGGTTCGCTGTGCCGAGGCCGAGTTGTTCTTGGAGGGGACCGGTGGATTTGGGCATTTAGTTGATATGAAGAGTCAAATTGATGAGAAATCACTTATGGAAAAGGGTAGGGTTTCTTATATGAATGGTGGTGGTGGTTATGCATGGAAAGTACGTCACGAAAGGGTAAGTGAGGACAAGTGACGATGGTGACGATGGTGATGTCATGATGATATGGAAGTGGTGGGAGCGCAATTGCAGAAACACGCATTCGGATAAAGTCGATGATGTATCTAGTGAGTAGCTTCCGTGGATCTCGATTATGTCCTTCTCGCATTGCTAAGAAGTGGGGTTGCGCATCTGGTGATCGTGGTTGTGATTTGCTACTTGGGCCGACTATGGCGTTATGCAGCTGTCATGTACCTCCACGCGTGATCTACATGGAAAGGTACCCGCACGGTTGGACATGGACGTAATGGGTTTGGGGAGGTGGAATGTGATTTCATATGGCTTGCTGGTATCGTTGCTGGTTGGTGCCGAGGACTACTGTATGGATCTAGGCGGTAATTACATGCGCGTCATGGCTAGGTGCGTCTCTTTGCTCGTGCGCCGCCTACTTTGGGGAATGACAGTGGGAGTTTCAGCTTCGCGATGAAGTGGTTGGCGGTTTCGGCTTTGGTGAGCTTCATGCGTGTGAGGTCGGTTTGGGTTGGGGCGTTGAGCTTGCATCCGAGTTCGGCGAAGTATTGCTTGATCCTGTGTGGTGTTAGCATAGGTCAGGTCGAGTGGTTCTTGGGGGACGTACTCCTTGTTCTCGAGCTTCAGATCTTCTCGCAGGTCGTTCACGTCGACTTCGTAATCGTCCACTGTGAGTGCTGCCGCCGCGATATGTGTCATGAGGTTATCGACGTGCCAGCGAGACATCTCAAAGGAACTGCACAGGTTAGCCAGTCTTCATGAAACAGTCGTTGATAAACTTACCCCTCGGGGGCAAACTTCCTCCTGATGGCCATGAGTTGACCCGCAGGCGTGTCCTCACCCATCGCTTCCTCCAATTTTCCCTTCATGGGGATCTTCTTCGGCCGAGGTCCACCTCCTCCGATCAATGCGGAGTTGAAGTTGATGCAAAGCAGTATGAATCGCAGGGCCTTCAACTTCTGTATCTGTTTGTTCTTGGCAAGCTTTACGATGCGCTTAGCAACGTATTTACTGGCCACGCTGACACCCTCGCCGACTGATGATTTTTGAACCCAGTCCTGGACATCGAGCATGGTCATGAGATCGCTTCCAATCACAACATCCGTAGGGTAAACATCGGCTGGGTATTCGGCTGCAAGGTTGGGTGTCGGTCGAGGCTTGGAGCTGTCCACGGCTGCTGCGAGATCGTCCTTGTTCGGCATGACCGCTGTCGCAGAGGACATTTGCTGCAGCACGTTCTCGGCAACTGCATCGGTTCTCGCTGCGTCCTCGGCACCAGTTCCGCTCTTGATGGCGTTGAGCGTCCGGTCTTCAAGTGCCTTCCTCGACTTCTTAGATCCGAACTCTGCTGCGAGAGCAGCTCTCTTTGCCATGACAGTGTTTTGTGCCGCATCCAACGCCTCCTGCTCCTCGCGCATTTCTTGTGCTTCGCTTCGCAGTGTGCTTCGTACGACAACTCTCTTGACTGGGACGATCTGTAGCTTGCTTGTCGCAGGGTCGAATACGCCGATGTAGTCTTGTAGCTGGCTCTCGGCGCTTCCATCATGCTCTTCCTGTGCGATGTAATCTAAACGAGGGTGGCCGGATGATTGGAACAGCATTTCGGTTTCCTCGCCTTGTGGTCGGATCTTGGTGCGCTTGTACGGGTTGAAGGATATCTTCGATGGGATGCTGAGACCGGGTGTGACAGCTTGAGCGCGTTAGAAGAAAAGTCCGCAGGGTATTTTGAGGTTTTCCGTCATTTGCGATGGGTTTTGACGCCATGCGACAGCCTCGAGAAGTGCTATCATACCTAGAAGCGGACCCAGAGTCTCTTTATTCTCTACCATCTTGACGCGGACATTTCCCGTCGGCGCAACGGCCGTCTTCTTCTTCGGCCGTTGGCCATTCTGCTCTTGTCTCTTTCTCTTCTTTTCACTCATGTCGGCGTTGCGGTTCCGATATGGCAGCATGGGTCGCGTTGTGTCAAAAAGTTCGATCGCGAATTGGCAGAACTTTGGGCGGTCAGCTAGCAGCCATAGCCGAGCGACAGGGGTATCAGCAGCGCTAACACCGAACTGTCCTAGCGCATCCGCGATGACGTCCACGCGACGGACGCGTTCCAGACTTCCGCATCCGCATCGCAAGTGCGGCCACGGCACACACGGAGCTTCCCTCTATTGAATCCCTTGTATCTAGTCAAGCAGTCGCCCTGAGACAGTAAACAATTTAACTCTATCTCCGCCCTCCGTCTTTCATCACCCATTATCACCATCCATTGATTCATTAACCACTGTACTGCTACCAAGCGCACCTATCTCACCAACCTCACCATGCCCACCGTCCTCCAGACAGCTGGCGACATGGTCGACAACCTCGGGAACAAGATCCACTACACCACGCGAAGAGTTGGTGACCAGATCGAGACCACCACCAACCAGGTCCTGCCACCCAAGCAGCGCGAGCATATGCTTGAGAGAGCCCGAGACTACGCCCATCAGAACCCCAAAGTAGCCGTAAGTTGTTCGATAGCATCTGACGATTCCTATCAATGACACGATACAGGCCTTCCTGACGACCCAAACCGCATTGACTGGTCTTCCTCTCGCCCTCTTCCTCGCCTTCGCAACAACCACCCTCCTCGTCTCCCTATCAACCTGCCTCTTCCTCGGCCTCCTCGTCTCAATCGCCATCACCTTCTTCCTCGTCGGCTTCGCGCTCCTCTTCGTCGTCCCCACCGTCATCATCGCCAGCTGTTCAGCAACCTTCATCTTCATCTGGGGCTTCGTGGGCTACATCATCCTACGCAGGTTCAATGAGGGTGAGGAGCTTCAGCGTGGCACTCCCGTTGGCGATAAGTTGTACAAGTTAACAGGCGGTAGATCGGGATATCTACAAAGCGATCAGACATCTTCGGAGAGCAGCAGTGACCGAAGGAGGCTGGGTGGTGGAAATGCTGCGAACGGCTCTAATGGCGGTGCTGGGCACGCACATGGTGGTGTATCGTCGCACAAGGGCGATGGCGGGCCTGTGAATGGCGTGAATGGTACTCAAGGTGCTGTTGAGTGGGAGAGGAAGTGGGCGGATGGCGTGCAGCCGAAGCCTGTGGTTCTGGAGACCGACAATGTCTTTGAGGTGTTGAAAGCGGTAAGTAAACTCCCAGTTCTGCGTTAATGCCCAGCTAATTGTCGAAAACAGGAGGCTCCAGTTTCCTAGAAGCGTGCCTGGGACTCGAGCTCGGGTTGCAGGTCTTGACGTATCAATATTCCTATAGCACCTTCTCACGCAATCGCGCTACCCTAGATGTACTGAAATAAACCTCTACTACTGTACGCTTCACATAGCATGAGATGTATACTTGTGAATTTTCGACACGTCCTCACAAGTCTCTCCCGATTTTCGACATCACGTGCAATTCCAGATTGCTGACATCTATATAAAAGCTCCCTCCAGCTCCGCTTCATCACTGCTTCATCAACTTTACCTTTTCTTTTGTCGAAAAATGAACGGTCCACCGTCCATGTCCTGTTTCTGGTCTTTCCAAAACAGAATCAAACTTCCGCCATGAGCGCTTGTTCAAAAGAGTCACTACATGACGAGGGCAAGTCCCCGTCTCGGCACTTCCTGTCATCACCACAGAAATTCAAACTTCTACCAAATGTCACCGACACTGTGTTTATGTGCTGAGTGCACGCCCGACTCCAAAATTTCCACCAAAATCCATCGAAAGAAATGGCATGTGCCGTGTTGTCCTGTCCAAAAACAACGATGGCTGAGCAAATGTGTGTCGCCTTGCTGTGAGCAAAAGAAAGCACAAGAAAATACATGTCTTTGAGCTACCAAAACGAAGTAGGGCAAGAAGAGAAGAATGGCGTTGCTGGCTTACATTGGCGCCCTAGTCGTATTCAACCTCTTCTTCGATCAAAAGGACTACACGTATGTACATGTGATATACAGTCCTGGGTACACGTTCGGCCCATCGAAACGCGTTGTGTGGATTTCTCGAACTGCTCAAGTCATATTATAGGACTAAAACATGTGTTTTTGGATTTGGAGATGGGCAGCCTGTTGCGGCTATATAAACACCTTCTCTCGCTGCCAGAGTCTTCTCTCCTCATCACCTCTTTCCTGTACAGGATCTCTAAAAATTCCCAAGATCATGTGTGATGTTTCGTCGGACTTGCGTCTCTCAAAACCAAGTTCTGTTTGGCCGATGTTCTGTGCAGCACTTCCAAAAATCATGTCCGACTTCAATCATGGCTTGGTCCGATCTCTCAAAACTTCAACTTGCTATATGATGTTCTCCTTTCTCCGAGCTCCCCAAAATCGATGATGTTCTCTGGTATGAGAGGCTGGAGGTATGAGACTCTATCAATTCTCTGCCTGGACGGAATGGATTTGTTACGTGTGCATGAAACAGCAGCGAGTTGACTGTGTTCATGACGCTGCCATCGCGGGCCTTCTTCGAACAACAAGAAGAACGTCGCGGCGACTGAAATGAGTAAATTTGGGATCTCCCCACGCTGCATATCGTTTTTGTGAAGAGGGTGTTCAAAATCGAGCAAGTGATTGCATGTGGGAAACGAGAAAGTTTGATTAGATAAACACATGTCTCCGAGCCTGCTGAGAGGTGCAGCTGATCGCTACATGTCTGCTACAACGGTCTTTTTGTTGCTCTACTCGATCGTAGTACAATACGACGAATGAATACGCCCGCCGTGTACACCGCTAGCGTTGATATATAAACCCTTCTTCCCGGACCTGGGAGTCTCCCATCTTCTCCCATTGTGAAGCACTGGGAATTCAAAAAAAGGCCCAACCCTACTATATTTATTCCAAAAGTCTAACGTGTACTGACTATGTTTTCTCGGAAGTGCGGCTGTGGAAACAAAAGCGGTCGATAGCAAATTCATGAACTCGTCGCTTTATCCGGTCGAATACTTCAAAAAAGAGACATATCTGATTAACATGGGATCACTCTTCTGCACTAAGCTGTGGGTATATGAAGCCCTTTCCCTGTCTTCTCCCAGTATATTCAAACTCGACTAGGTGGCTGCCTACAAATCCAAAAAAGATTTTCTTCGATTTGATGAGTGTCTGAAACGATATGCGTAACATGTGATGGTACCTCTTCTGCCAGACTTTGGCGACATTCCGAATCTACGCGTATGTTCTCATGTATTTCGTTGACGTGGGGAGAGCAGAGACTTGCTGAATGCACACCTATGAGCTTCATCTCGAGAGCCAAAGATTTTGGATCTGCCGGTTCCATGTAGCCCAGCTAATGGAGTTTGGGAGAGATGGAAAGGTCAAAGAAGGTTGAGGATGACGTCAGCGGACTGTTAGCTCAACATCCGAGGCACCCATCACTTCCAAAGTTTACCCGACGACGAGAGGCTCTGTCGGAGAAAGAACAACACGCCGAGAATGCAATACCGTGTCGCACGTGGAAGCAGCGCTCAAGACGAGCAGGTCGCAGATCCATCCTACTACCTCTAACGCGTCATCAGAAACTGCGACGAGCTTGGTGGCCGAGCGCTCCTACATCCAGGCGCGCAGGACGCCTGAGCAGACCGCAAGGCACGCAACGCGAGCTCAGAGGATTGTTCGAATAGCTTTGGCATGTGCAAAGACATCATTGCTTGACACTTCAAAGTTCTGTTCCAGATATGTAGTCGCCAATACGTGATTCAGCGCACGTCTTACCTAGGTGAGCTGACTGCGAATTGGTCGCTACTCCTTTCCCTCCAAGTATACGTCGGAAATGTCAGTCATAGAGATTCGACCACCTGTTCAGACGTTTTGATAATGTCTGAGTGGCGGGAATAAGCCGGAAAGTACCTACGTCCACAGCAAAGCCGACAGACGAAGCCACAGAACTGACTGCGCAGGTGATGGAGCATTTGGCTGCTGCCTAAATCAGTCACGACAGCGCATCCACCCGCCACACTTCATCAACATCCTTTCTCCAACAACGCACAGATGTCTAACCAAGTCTTCGCAACCAAAGCGGTCACTCCGCATTCCAAGATGCCCGCACATCCACATTCAAAGAGACGCATCCAAAAGGAATACCAATATCTGCGCGACGACCCCGTACCAGGCTGTACCGCCAGTCCAATCGACCCTTCGAACCTCTTCTCATGGCGCGCCACAATCCGCGGCCCCCCAGAATCGCCCTACGAGTCCGGCACCTTCCACCTCACGATGGAATTCCCAGAGACGTATCCGCTCCGCCCACCCACCGTGACCTTCACAACGAGAGTATATCACCCGAACATTGATAGCGACAACGGATACATATGTATCAACATCTTGCGCGAAGAGTGGTGTTCTGTGTTGACGATTTCATCAATACTATTGAGCTTGCGATCGTTCCTGGATAGTCCGGATGCGGAGGATGCGTATTATCCGAGTATGGGCAAGGAGTATGTGGAGAGACGAGATGTTTTTGATGAGCAGGCTAGGAGGTTTACGGAGGAGTTTGCGAGGGGCGGAGGGTAGCTACGACTGATGACTGAGGAGGATGAAGCGCTTGGAGTATTTGATGCGGCCAGGTCCGTGTGTGATACTGCGATCAAGAATCATCATGTCTATCTACTGGCTGCCTCAACTGATAGTCCAGGCCATCTTTTCGCCACCGACGATGAATAAGGCCATATCCACCGCTCTAGCAGCCGCGGACACCTTCTAGAACGGATACATAGCACGTATCATCGAGACGTCCCCGGCGGATACCATGAATAGTGGGAACGGGTGGTGGCCTCTGAGTTTTAGGAATTTGGTCGCGCCCGTCGCATCCACTGTGTACATCGGATACAACGAGGGGTTTGTTGCGTCCGCTCCATATATGGCGTCATTTGAACCTCGAGTACTGTCGTAATGCATGATAGAGTCATAGTCGTATGCCGAGGGTATTTCTGGAGCTATGTTATAGCTGATGAATTCGGAGCCGCCGAAATTGTATTTCAGTGCAAGAGCACGATCATTGCAGAGCATGACTTCTGTGCAAGTGTTGTCATCGGCCATACATGCTCCCAATGCTTCGGCGAACCCATAGACGTTTCTGCAATTGTAGATGATGTACTGATCTCGGTCGGAGCGCTCGTGCTCGTGGCGGAGGCCAAAAACGTGACCCATCTCATGTGTTGCAGCGAAGTCCTTTTCCTGGTCTGTCGCTTGTCCCGATATCATAAGGTTATGTCGACCGGCAGGGCCGTTAGCTATGTAGCCAGTCGAAGCGGACGCAGCGCCAACCGTGGGACTATTTTCCATCCAGTGCACTTGCACAGCTGCCTCCGGTATCTGTGGGTCCCATACGTTCGGTAACATGAAGCAGTACGGATAGGAAAGCTCTTTGGGTGATTTCCAGCGTTGGAAATGGAGGTTGTGGCCGTTCGCTGCTCCCGCAGGTCCAAGTCCGCGTGCCCAAGTCGCCCAAGCGTTCTCGATTGTTTTACCGATATTGTTCTCGGCGACTGCGTCTTTGAAGCACCAGTGAATTAAGACCTTTCGATCCGGACGCCGGGGCCAACGAAGCCCTTGAGCGTCTTCGACGGGGAACCTGGACATGTCAATAACTTATGGGTCTAGGTATCCGCATGACATACCCAGCATGGCCGCCGGTGTCCAGTGGCGGAGCGATATCGATGGGTTCGGGCGAAGGAAGAGTGGTATCGAGAAAATGCGCCGAGATCGCACACACGAGTCCAAGAAAGGCAAGGAGAAGAGAATGTGAATGCATGTTCAGATGTAGAGCTGACCTTGGAAGTGGTTGCGTGCGGTGCCGAGGTGACTGCTAGAGAGTGTCGAGTACAGCAGTGATAGTCGTAGTTAATACTGTGGCAAGCGAAAGTGGGGCAACGGCTAGTGAAAGACACGCTCTAATGTAAACTTCACGTTCACTGAGTAGCGAGTGCAGGTATCATAGGTAAATATTGTTGACACTGATTCATCTCTGCAAGCCCTCGTTCAGCAACGTGACGACCAGGGTTGCAGTGAAACTACTCCTGAGCCTCTAAATTTTAACGTCCGCCAACCCGACACTATCAATAGTGAGGATACATAAACCGGATTGCCGCAGCGTCGCCTTGGGAAATATGGTATGCTAGCCCAGGTACATGACCCTTTAAGGGCAAAAGGAAGAGCGGTGCTACGCCTTGAGCATTTGCCATGCCTATTTGAGCCAATGGGTACGAGTTAGGATCTGTTGCTGAATATGGAGCCTGATGATTGATCGTCTGCATTCCCGCTATCGAATCGTAGTGCATGATGGAAGCGTAATCGTAGGTTGAATGGTAATCTGGAGCGGCTGCAGTCCTTGTAAATGAGCGGATTAAGTCCCATCCGAATCGTTCACCGACACCATCCACTTCCGTCAGTTGCTGAAAGGTGACGTGGTTGGCTTGAGCAGCCTGCCAAGCTCGTGCGAATCCGTTGAGTTGCTGAGGCCTGAACTGAACGTAAATATCTCGATCCGGTCGTTGGTGCTCGTGAAGAAGGCCAAACACATGACCCAGCTCGTGTGCTATCTGCCAGACCGGGTTCGGAATCTCTCGCCCCGGTGTATCCACGGGCCCCTGGGTTAGATAATGTGCGCCCTTTTCTCTACCTTGGTAACCAGCCGGAGCAAATGCCCCAACCACTTGAGGATCATATTTTATACGCACTGCCGCGCGAGGCATACCCTTAGTCCATTCGTTGTTGGCATCGTAACAATGGGGATAGTTGCCTGTGACTGGATGTTTCCAACGTTTGAATTCTAAGGCGTGGTTGTTTTCAGAAGCCGTTCCCATGACTGAGGTCCAAACAAGCCATGCCTGTTCCATGCGCTGCACCGGGATCTGTGTCTCTGCGAGCTGATTCTCGAAGCACCAATAGATTGTGAACATTGCCGTATATTCATCACGAGGCCACCTCCTTTCCGCTGTTACAGGGTGCCTGCAAGAGTTAGCAAGTGTCGAGGTTGTTCACAAGATCGAATAATGGATGACGAACCCAGCAAAGACGACCCTAAAGAAGGCGAAGAGAAGAAGTAGGGGCAGCATGGCTGGGCGCTGAGTTGAGTTCCCGAGGGTAGATTCTGGGATTGGTCGGTGGTAGAGCTTCTGGTGGGTTGAGGCTAGTAGTATGTATAGTCGATGCAGGTCCCTGGGTAGGCAGCGAAGGTGGAGTGGGCCAATGCACCGGGTGCGGTGTCAGTGCGGCGGAAACAACGCGGGTGCAAGGGAAAGAGAATGTATAGGTCTTTGCAATAGTTCTGCTAGCCCCGAGATGAACGACTAGGGACACCACTTCTTGGTCTGTGCGCTTTGGACTTCTCGGGCGGACGCTTTTTGAACCCTAGGTGGAGGCTCTTTCACTACCTATGTAGAGTCAAGCGTAAGGTTGTCAACGAACTGCAATTTCCGCGTTCAATACGCCAGATTCTGACTAACATGTGGTATGCCTACGACGCATGATATAGGTATTGCTGGTTGAACGCGTCACTGGCGAAGACTGAGACTGGAGCGTATGGTGAGACACGAAATTTGAGCTCAAAGTTGAGCGTCTATTAGAGCTACAGCAAGTGCAGCTTTCCAAGTGTACTTAGTAGTTTTCTTGGACACTTCCCGTCTAAGTCTTCATCTAGCTATTCGCGGTCATGGGCGAAGAATGGAATGATCGAGCGATCCAAAAGCGATGATGGTCGTCAGTGCGTCGGTATCATAAAGATCACTGGTCTAGCGCGGGAAGACCGGTTACTCCCACGGATACAACAACTTGATAGCCTCTTTATCCAATCTAGAAATTCCCCACTGCCCACTCGGACGTGGCAGCGGAAGGAGCGACTTCTGACCATTCTTTCCACCAGTGAGTCGAACCAAAGGGTAATTATCGGGGTTGTTCTGATCTTGATTGACAAGAGCAGGGTTGTGGCTCTGCCATGAGCTGTAATGCATGATCGAATCATAATCATATTCCGCGCTGTATGCCAAGCCGTCGTTCGTCCACTTGTAGTACTCTGAAGCGTCGAATTGGTAGTGCTTCGCAACATTGAAGATGTTACAGAGTTCGTTTATGGTAAAGCCGTCGGCAGCAGCCTTTTGGAGAGCTTCGTGGTAGCCGGTGAGACTGGGACCGTTGAATTGGACGTAGTCATCGCGGTCTCCGCGTGAGTGTTCGTGCATTAAGCCGAAGATGTGGCCTGGATGGATTCGATTAGTTATCGCTTGCATACTGGTGGAGGAGAAATAGTTGTACCTAGCTCGTGAGCTACGACTGTCTACCTGTCAGCGGGTCCGGACAATCGAAAATCGCTTCTCAACTTACCCCATGCGAGATCTCTGTTTGGTGCTTGTTCTGCGTGGCCGATACTCAATTGATGACGACCAGGTGAACCTTCAGACCTATATCCCAAAGAAGACGCTCCTGCCCAGCCCCCTGGGGCTCCGCGCTTGATGACAACGGTATCTGCCGGAAACAACGGATTCCAATTGCCATTTGCCAGATAGCAGTAGATGTCCTGGCCAGGAACAAGGCGCCGTGTAAAGAGCAGTGAATGGCCGCTCTCCTTGCCCCATCGACCAAGAGAACGCTGCCACGCTCCCCAGCCCTCCGCTATAACTCCTTCAAGCTCATCTTTGGCAGCCTTGTTTTCGTAGCAGTAGGCGATCTCGGTCTTGCCGCTGTTATCGGGGTGCTTCGGCCAGCGACCGCTCTTGTCGGCGCCGAACCTGGGGATGTTAGTATCGTGACGATTGAGAAGTTGTGGGACAACCAACGAATCGCCGAACCAACCCATGCCTCCGTCGGGAGCGCTAGCTTTGATGTTAGAAAGATAAAGAGACAGGAGGTACCGGAACGGCGCACCAAGCAAAGAGGACGAGGAGTATTATCAGCAACATCGTGGCTCTAGTGTATTGTCCCCCTTCGGGTGCACTTTGTTCCAATAAGGGGAGTTTACTGAGTGTAGTGGTGTGGAATGCGTTGAGGAAACCAAGGGAAGACAGACCCAAAGGCGGTAATGAACCCGGAATCTACGCTTCCGCCCAGGTTGAGTGTAGCGGTGGGAATTCGGTCCAGATCTTGGCAGCCGTAGTAAGTACAGAGTGAAAGGCTCTCGTGTGTATTACACCTTCCATTTCTGCTTTCTCTCGTCCCAGTGTCATCACTTTGACTTTCCAGAACGGTGTGGTAAGCTCGGTAATTGCAAACCCGCCGACATCGTGCCAGAAGCACATGAAGATATCCAGCAGGATATATACAGTCATTCTTGAAGACGAGAACTGATGAGGTCGATGTGACGCCAGAATGCTTGATAAACAACGAAACGCGCTTTTGACTCGGACTGCGGTCTGCTGTTGCTTCCTGATGGTCGCTGGAGGTGTATATTAGGGTGGGGATACATCCGAATGGCTTTCAGATGTCCCCTGAAGAGTCGACGCCACCAGGGCAGGATGCACCTTCATTCACACTGATTATAGAGAACACCCGGGCATGTTGTAGCTGTCCACAGGTCATCATTGTAGCAGGAGAAGCGCGGTTCGTGTGAGAGATGTCGTGCAGGAAGGGGAGTACTGTGCCTGGGTAGGTGCCCAGGTCTCCGCCGCCCAAGAACGCGTGCCCGTGTCGCGCTAGGCACACCAAAGGAGACTAGCGTTGCGCGTCGCGTGCCCAGGTGCGGACGGCAGCGGCAACTCACCAGCACCGGAGCTTCTGAACCTCCATGGTGCTCTCTTCTTTCTACGTGTCTGATTGCATCTCGCCTGTCACGAATCTTGCGCCACTGTTGTCGCATCTTCCAAGAGGCTGCGCTGCGCCGGCTTTCTCCGCGCACGCGACCTCGCATTGCACATATGGATTCTATACGACATCCGTTGACGGAGGCCTGTTCTCACCCGCACTTCAACGACGAAGGCTGAGTACTTGCTTGATGATGCCAGGCATTCAAAATCGCCAAGTGTGCATGGCGCTAACCTTGTAGGTCATCTGCATGCGAGCGTTCCAGGATGTGTGTGAGGGGCGCAGCTGAAGCGGACATGTCTTCACGCCACTTCATGCATCTGGTTCGTCCTTCAGGACTCGCGCTGAGATGATGCATCCAGATGAAACCCACAGCATCATCTCCAGGCTTTCCAAATACCCAAACATTACACTTGCTTTTGCTGGCTTGCTTTGCGACAGCATTCTATCAAAGCTGAAGCCCCACTTTCTTCGCCCCCACGGTAGCGCAAGCGCGGCGCAATCGGATCACGACCTCCATGAGACTTTTGAATGCCAGGACGTACGAATTTCACGATGTATTGGGCGCGATCAAACCGAAATACGCGATCTTATCCCACACATGGGAGGGTGAGGAGGTGGTCTTTGAAGACATGCGTGACACTTCCAGGGCCAAATGGAGTGCTAAGAAAGGCTACTTCAAGATAGGAAAGACATGTGAACAGGCCTTGGAAGATGGATGCGACTTCGTCTGGATCGATACATGCAACATCAACAAGGACAGCAGCACAGAGCTTTCGGAAGCTATCAACTCAATGTTTCGATGGTACCGCGATGCCGTTATCTGCTACGCATATATCTCCGATGTCAAATCTGGAGATCCCCACTCGCTGTCCGAATGTCGCTGGCTCACTCGTGGGTGGACACTACAGGAGATGATTGCTCCAGATCGCGTGCACTTCTATGATATGAACTGGGATTTCCTTGGGAGTCGTATATCTCTTGCGGCACAGCTGTCGGAAAGTAGTGGCATCCACGCATCGGTTTTGTTAAGAAGACATCTTGGACGGATGGGCTTCCAAATACCGACGGAGAAGGGCCATTTGGTCGCGGAGTTCACAGGTGAACTCGACGACACCTCGTACTCCCGGAAGACGATCACCGAGAGGGAATGTAAATGTTGCACAAGTACCGAGGAAGACGACGTACAATCAATGCTAGACGGATTCAGTGTGGCGCAAAAAATGAAATGGGCTTCTAAACGCAAGACGACGCGAGAAGAAGACATCGCCTACTGTCTGATGGGGCTGTTCGACGTGAACATGCCCCTGTTATACGGCGAAGGGAAGAAAGCTTTCTACCGACTACAAAAAGCTATCCTTGGCATATCGTCAGACCATTCCATATTGGCTTTCCGGTCGGATTTGTCCAAGGATCTCTTCACTGGGGAGTCTCCGTTGTTAGCACCACATCCTACGTTTTTCCGCGACGAAGTACGAAACATGCACATGCCCGCCCGTGGTACAAACACTAGTCTCTCTGGGACTACACTATCTGTTGAGATGCTGATCTGTCCACTGGAAGGAAACGGAATGCTCCGGAATGACTACATTGGCATCTTGGACTGCTCAATAGACAAAGATCCTTCCATGAGACCGGCTATCCTACTATCAGCTGTACATAGAAAGAAGTTGATGTTTCGTCGAAGCCCTGGCTATATCAGTCTTTTCCGGCTAGGGTCGAAACATCCCATGGAGGCTGTTCTGATAACCGACCGCCAGCTGGAAAACGAGGAATGTACGTTGACTCGAAAAGCCGGATACTTCGGAGGAATTAGCTAACGATTGCAGTGATGTGGTTACCTCACAGACTATCCTACAATCCAAGGAATATCAAACGAGCTCGAATAACCCTCGTTGGGGAGAAGACAACGCATCAATACCAGCGCCATGCGAAAGCGCCGATACGCGTCAATATACAACCCATGGTCTACGAAATGGGATACGAAGTCACTTCATACCCTCCTCTAGTCGCAGAGCACCTACCAGAAACCACATCCCTCACCGGCACTATAGATTTCGTTAATATGCCAGGTAGTACTAGAAGGTTCTGCGTTGGCTGGAGTCAGGCCTCTCCAGGACAGCTACAATGCAGCATCTCAGCTGACCTACAGCCAGGTCACCATGGTATCATACAAGAACAGATGGCTCCCACAGTAAACCTGGAGTTTGAGTCTAGAGATGCTTGTATGACCACGCCACTCGAAAAGCTCTGCGAGTCCAAATCCATCATCCTTCCTGGTATACTAGCCTCTCGTATCAAAGCCTGGATTTCTATTTCGAGAGAGATTTTCATCGGAAGGAGTCGCTTTGAGTTGGAAATTCATGCAAAGTTCGTTCCCAATCGGACGTATGTCAGAATGACAGACATCGATAAGGGGGAGATAGTACATTTGCCCATACGCGTAGACGACGAGTCACTACGACCATCACATCGCCAACGTAGCGGAAACTTCACTACGGATGAGGAACAGCAGAAGACCAAGATGGCACTGGAAGAACGTGATTGACGCTTTCGCAATTACCGCAGCGGTGCTCAGCGAACTATTTGGATCGACATGTAGATGCACCTCCGAACCGAGCTCTTCGTACAATGAAACCTTTCTTACACTCTGCCCTTGTGGCATGCGCCGCTGCGACTCTCACCTGTGCATGTTCTCCGCCAGCCGTGCACACCTAACTCACCCCCGCCGTAAGATGCCTAACCGCCCTCAGCCCCAGCCTCATCCCACAACCTCCTCCTTCACATCCTCCACCTCCTTAACCTCCACAACCCCCTTAAGCACCTTCTCCCAAACCCTCCTCGCAACCCTAAAACACCTACACCACTCCTCCCAATCTCCTACTACATCCCGCTCTAACCACTCACCTCCCCTCGCAGCCACATGTTCTATGTACTCGACATCCAACTCTTCTTCTTCTTCGTCTCCATCTCCAGTATCTCCTCCCTTGCCCTCCCCAGCCCCCTTACCATCCCCACCTTCCACCCCATCTCCCTTCTTGTCCTTCTCCCCCTTCTTCTCATCAGCCCGTGCTTTCATATCAGGATCAATAGGCGTCCACTCCAACAACCTCGCCTCCACTAAATCAGATATGCCACAGGGTGTGAAGAGGATTTGCACAACGTCTTCTGGGTTGAGTTGTTTAGTGTCTGGGTCTGCTTCTGGGGCGAGGGCGTAGTAGCCGAGCGCGTGGCGGCCGTCTTCGTACAGGTTCGGTAGGAAGAGTATCGTCATTGTCATGTCTGCTTCTTTCTTCTCGTGGGGTGTGTCTTCTATGAACGCGGGTTGGTTGGGTTTGTGTTTCTGCGGGTGATTTGACGGTTCGGACGCCTCCAACGCTTCAGATAACTCGGACGACAGGGCTGAGAGGCCCGGTATACCAGGAAGCCTCGCATTCGCCGCCAAATTGGGTAAATGTGTAATCGCCGAGTCGAAATTTATAAACGGCAAGTTCCTCTCCGCGACACGTAGGATAGCGAGGAAGACAGCGGGATTGGTGGTTGTAGCGCGGTAGATATATTCGACGTAGTTAGGGCGGTTGCAGCGCGGTTTGGGCAGACGGGTGTAATCGATGATTGTGTCGCTGATTTCGGGGACGTAGGTACGTTCGTCTCGCTTGGATTTGGGGTTGTCGACGTTGGTCTTGCTCTTCTCATCCTCGTCGTCGTCGTCCCCGTCGTCGTCATCGTCATCCCCATCCCCATCACCAACCGTCTCAGACCCCAACGGCGTAACCGCATCCTTCGGAATCGTCATCTTCATATCCTCCGCATAGTCCGTCGTGATATGCGCATACGTCTTCTTCAGCGTGAGTTTATGCCGGTAGTCCACTAGACCACGCCTGTAGCCCGGGGCGGTGTCGAGTTCAGTCGTGTTGACTACGATGTCGTCTTGGTGCGAGTCGAAGGGGTATCGCTTTTCTTTCTGAGGTTTTGCGGGGGGTTTGGTAGATGGGGCGGCGGCGGGTGGTTTGGGGGCTACGATCTTGGGGACGGTGCGTTTGGCTGGGGCGCGGTGGGGAGGTTGTGTCATTGTTGCGGGCGGTGGGCGGTGGTAGGTGTTGTGTCTATGGAGACAAGGGCGTCGCGGACGAGGGTATTGGGAAATGCGCGGGCTGTAGGGACTAGTATGAGGAAATCATCGGTCACTGCGAAGTCGAGATATATGTCCGTGCAGGGATCGCGCTTGTCATTACTACTTCACTACATTCTCACAAGCCAAGGTGACTATACAACTACTGTTTTCACACAAGCGCTAATCAGACTCATCGTCCGTGTCTACTCCAAGCACAAGCGATATCTTGTCATCGTCACTGTCCTCGTCGTCGAGGTCTCCTTCACCTGGCTCGGGGAGTTCAGGGACAGCCGAGGCGGTGCTAGTGGCGGCGAAATCTGACGTAGCGGCTACGTCCGTAGTGGGAGTAGATTTGCTGAAAGATACAGACGTTGTTGGCGCAGGAGTCATTGGGTGTGTTGTGCGCTGCTCGTCTTCGCCAGTCTTTGCTCGCTTGGAAGGCGAAAGAGGACCGTCTTCGCCTATCGGCCGCTTGGTTTCACTGAATGCGGTAGGTTCGGAGATGTTAGGGCGTTGCGCAAGCGTACCCTTGCGAACTGATCGTGGAGTGGAAACGTCAGGCTTGGTGGGTGCTGGCGCATCTTCCATAGCAAAGTCCCTCGCTGCCGTATCTGATTGCCCAGCGGTTTCCAGCAGATTGTCCAACTCTTGTCCAGCAAAGTGGTCATCCGCCTGCTCCAGAGCTTGCTGCTCTTCTTCTTCAACTTCTTCATCCTCAACCTCCATGTCTTCGTCTTCATCGTTGCCATCGTCCAACTCCAAATCCTTGCCACCCAGGCGAATGACTGGCATCCTTGGTCTGATCATACCCTCTACATCTATCTCGGCGGAAAAGGATCGGGCCATGAGTGGTAGTATACTTGCTGCGGGCTTTCCAAATTTCTTGCTCGGCGGTGGGTTCAGCACGCTAGCTACCATGGCGTCCTTGTGCTGGATGAGAATGGCGGTGCGGTCCAGACGAGCTCGGATCGAGTCAGACAGGTATTGAGCTGGGATATTCGAGAGTAAAACCGGAAGCAGATCATGCGCGGCTTGTTGGAGTCCAGGGAATCCAGCGTTGGGGCCGCCGGCGTTCTTCGCAGCGCCAAGGAAGCTATCGGCGTTGGCAGTGGTCTGGGGCTGACTGTTGCCATTGGCCTTAGCCTGGCCGGGAGTCTGTTGGTTTGTAGGCGCCGCGGTCTCGGGCGGTAGTAGATCGTCGCAGCAAGCGCGAATGAGAGGTACTAGGGAATCGATGGTAGTCTTGTGGAGAGCGACTCCAGATCTCCTCAACAAAGCAGCAATCGCCGTGTAGCATGCTGTTCTAATCTGAGCTGTCTCCTTCTCCGCACTAAATACCCACACAAGTTGGTCAATGATGGCAGGGTCTAGTGCTAACGTGCTGCTCTGGGATCTGTGTGCTAGAGCAAGAAGCACTTCAATCGCGGCGACATGTACGTCTGGCAACAATAGCCAAAGGCTTTCACGCTCGTCCTTGCTGACTTGGGCGTTTAGACGTACAGTGTTTTGGAAGTTCTTGCTCGCCGCCACGGGAATGGTAAGGGAAAGCATTCTCGAGAGTAGGTCAACGATCATGCCAACGTTGAGATACACCGTGTTGGCCGTGGGGCTTTCGATGTACTCCTTGATGACGTGGAGAAGGCCTGTCAAGCGTTCGCCACCAGCGAAGATTCCCGACCAGGCGGAGAGATCTGAGCCAGGCTCCAGGTCTTGAACTTCGTCATCCAGTGTGTGGCCGTTCGAAAGAGCTGCTTCACGTGCCGTCGATTGCCAGTCCTCGACCACAGCGCGAAACACACGGTCTGTTGTCTGATGGGTAACGTTCGTGATGTTCTTGACAGCCTTAGTCCACTCTTCGCTCGAGGCTCCTTTTGGTGCACAGCAAGGTAATTGGACGTAGAGTTGGCGCGCCGCAGCTGCAATATCCGAACAAGCTCCATGGTTGGTTCCAGTTCGCTGCTCTTGGCTGAGTTTATCAGATGGCGTGGGTGCGATGAGACGTCCGAGAAGCGGGTAAAGTTGCTTTAGATAAGACCGGAAGATGGTAGGGTGTCTGGGCAGCAGCTCGTTGAAGCTCTCTAGGATAATCTGTAGCAGACTGGCGGGGGTAGCTTTGGCATTCGCTATCTGTAGACAGACTTGGACGAAAGGTGATAGCGACGGAGTAGTGATTTCGCGGATCAACGTCGGGTACTCTCTGGTCAGAAGGAAGATGCGCGTCAAGGTGATGATGCACAGCTTCTTGGACGACGGCGAATCCGGCTTGTTCAAGAATCCAAGGAGACCACGCACCCATGGCAAACTCTTCTGCAGAGTCTCCCAACCTCCAACTTCAATCGTGGCCTTGATCAAGACTATGGCACACCATCTTCCTTGGGGAGTCCGGTCTTGGAGCAGAGTGGTGAGTAGAGTGCGGTACTTATGTATAGCGACGGATGCTTCCGAGGACGTCGCTTTGGTACCTGAAGCCTGGGCCGAAGAGAGAATGGCCCTGCAATTGGCTAATGACGCAGCTATGGCAGGCACGTGTTGGGGGAGCTGGGATGTTGGCGTGGACGAGATGCGGAAACTGAGCGCTCGCAGCGTCGCCAGTTCGGAAGCAATGGGCGCCATAACGATAGCGATTCCCCTGGTTATTGATCTGTTCAGCCCGTCTCTGATCAGCGTGATGGCTGTTGTCGACGGCTGGTAGAAAAAAGTTCAAGGCCCGGAGTTAGCGTCGGACCGCACGCGCTAGGGCTGCAGGGATGTGCGGGCCAGCTGGAAGAGTGGGACTTGTGCAGTCGGTCAGTGACATGTGTACAGCCATGGCCGGCGTCGTCGCATTCAGTATTGCTCGTCGAACATGATTCTACAGACATCGCGACCCTGTCCAGAGCCAAAGGCATATTCTTAGCACCATGGTGGTACGTCGAGGGTGCTGTCCTCCCTCTCCCCTGGCGCCGAAGCAACGTCATCTTCAACAACGGTAGCTTACAGGACCTACAGACCCCCCCTGAGAGCGAAAAGGCCAAGCGCTACATACAGCAGCTGGACGAGGCACGATGCGCCGGGCGATGGGCCGACGTGCCTGAGCTGTGTCGCAAGGTCGAGAAGCATGCGCCGCACCGACGATGTCAGCAAACCTCTCTGTTTGGTCTTTCTGAGGGCTAACGGCGACCCAAGGCCTCACCCTCACAGCGCGCTCCGACGCCCAGATAGCCGCACACAGCACCAAGAGGCCCTCGACCGCCTCCTCTGCCGCCTCCACCACCGGCCTGTCACAGATCATACCCTCGCTGCTCGCAACAATCGAAGAAGATGGCACGCAGGGTCAAGACGCCTTCCAGGCCAACGTCTGCCTCGGCTGGGCCCACTACGTGCTGGACGAGCCGGGACTGGCAGTGGCGCGGCTTCCACAGGACTTTGGGGCAGTCGCGACCCAGCTGTCGGGCGAAGCAGGCACCTTGAGCGGCTGGTCTCGCGTGTGTCTGGTCAAGGGCACATATCTCAAGGGTACAGCTTTACTGTGTGACCTCATTCTGGCCCGGGAACTGACGTGATCCAGGTTCCGCGCTCGAAAAGACAGGTGCGATTGGTGAGGCAGCCACGATCTACTCGTCAATAATACCCTGGCTGTCCACGACGACCACGCCGAACACCGAATCGGCCCAGTTCAAGATGTGGGGAGAACAGTCTCTCGTCCGTCTCTGTCAGCTGTCCGACCAGTCCATGGGCCTCAGCGAGCGAATCAACGCGTCCGAGGCTCTGCGCACCTACCGCTACTGGGCAAAGTTCTGGGATGCAACTTCTAAGAACGCCGCATCAGACGTGGGCAACTCAGCACGGTATCGAAGACTAGCATGGAAGGCCTACTACGACTCGCTATCAACAATCCTCCGCTATGACCTCGCCTACGAACCCGATTCCACGCCCATCATACAAGAGAAGCCAACGCCTACCGCCCAGTCAGACGCTCGATTACGGCAGCGGGCGGAGCTGAAACGCGTCGAGGCTGTCTACGAGAACCTGTTGATACGAGAGACACACTTTCCCAAAGCCAGCGAGACCAATCATGAAGTCGAAACGTGGGTGGAATCTGTCATGGACAACTGGCGCCTCCTCTGCGGTCCTACCTGGAGCGACGATGATCTAGGCGAAGGAGGGAAAGAGGGTGTTGCGCGGGGCGTGCTTGATGTAAGTTGTTCGTCAACCCCGAGAAGATCCAATTACTAATATCATCTAGATCCTCTATCGAGCAGCCACCAAGACGTACCACTCGACCCAGATCCTGCGCAACCTCTTCGTTGTCCACGCATCTCTAGCCGAGCCTGAGCTGGCATACAAAGCCTACGATTCCTATGTCGAGATCATCACGCGGAACAAGGATCGATCGGAAAAGTCAGGCGAACTCGAGGCTGGCATTGACGACGACAGCACGGTGTTGAGGACTTCTGCCGAGGCCATCAGGATGCTCTGTAGATGGGGATCTAGGCATGACGCCGAAAAGGCTCTCGAGATTGCTCACAGTATCGAGCACTGGTTGGAGCAGGCAGATCACCTTCGCTCAACGTCTGATACCCGCTCAATTGCTTCGAGCACATCGTTCGTCGAACCCACGGCCCTAGCTGCCGCCTATTGTGCCATTGGCATCAGTCAAGCACACTGGGCACGGCTCACTTACGAAGTTGAGGCACGGGCCACGATCCAGACCAAAGCTGTGCAGTACCTCAGGAAGTCGCTTTCACCTAATCTCGGCGACGAACATAATGTGGAAGCTCTGTACGCCCTCGCTTTGGTTCTCGCGGAAACAAGGGACATTCCCGGTGCCATCAAAATCGCCAAGCGTGCACTTTCTCCAGCAACAAAGGGCACGACGGTCAGTGTAGACGGAGTTCTGTCGGATGGCATCACCACCGAATATGGACGCGAACGCAAGTTGATACCCGTGTGGCATCTTCTTGCCCTGCTTTTGACATCACGGTCTGAGTTTACCGCTGCTGAGAAGGCATGCGAGGCGGCTTTCGAACAGTTCGGCGATCCTGCTATCCTGTTCGGCCGTGACTCGGGCGCATTCCGAAGCGAACACCTCCAAGAGGCTGCCGGTCAAGAGCCTATTGAATCTGGCATTGTCGATCGTATGGAACGTTTCGAAAAGAGCAACATACTGCAGATCAAGATGACGCAGCTGTCTCTTCTTGAGATCACCGATGGTGCCACCGCTGCGGTTGACGGATGTGACGAGCTCCTTGCACTGTACGGTCGACTGTTCGGCGATCCGGCAGCTGACAAAGTCAAGACTCCACCCGAACCTGCGTCGCTGGCGCCTCCAAAGACCGCCTCGGGCACACGAGGTAGTATCTTCCGTGGACGAGGGTCAGTCAGAACGACTCAGCAAGAAAATGTTGATCGAAGTAAATCTGTGGTCAGCTCCAAGACAGCTACGACACAACCGGAAGTGCCTCCTGCGATTCAAGTCACTGATGACAATGGCGCAGCTCCTACTAACGGTCATCATCGACACCATCTGTTCCACCACCACAAGCAGGATGATGGTCAGGCCGGCAAAGACACCGTTCCAGAGGTACCACCGCTTCCAGAACACGTTCCAAACAGCACTCGTGCACGCAGTAATACTGCAAACTCCAAATCGCCTCGACGCATTTCCAATCCCAGCTCTCCAGGAAAGTCAATAGAAAAGGGTGACACACCACTTCCACCCGTCGCCCATAACCTAGATCACTCCTCTCCGCCTTTGGGTCACGACGACCAACCACCCAGACAGGATACTCGCTTGCCTTCGCGCCTGCCACATGCTGACTACATACCCGCGGATCCCCACTTTTCCAAGATCCAAGAGCGTCGTCAGAAAGTCTCGTTGCTGGTTAGCATATGGATCTTCATTTCTGGATTATATGCAAGAGCGCACATGTTCCAGGATGCTAGGGAGGCTGTTGCCGAAGCATTGAAGCTGGTCGAAACATTTGAAGCAGAGGTGTCATTGGAACACTCAACAGCCAAGGCGCTCGCTGACAAAGGGTGGGGTGGCGGTAAGAGTGTGGAGGAGCTGTGGGCGGACGTGTTTGCTGCTGTAAGTCTCCCAATATCTTCGATGTTACTTCTACTGACATTGCTACAGCGCGCAGAACAGCTTGTAGCCCAGTCGATGAAGCATGAAGCTCGTGCAGACTTCGAGCGCGCTCTACAACATTTCCCAGACCACCCCGAGGCCATCGTTGGCCTATCGAACATCCTTTTGGATATCTACAGCGAGGTCATACCGTTGGAGCCTGCCAACACCGACACCATCTCCCCTCCGCTACAGTCATCGGCCTCCTCAATTCATACAAAGACGTCGACATCGAAGACACAATACCTAACCTCTCACACACCGTCAGTAGAGAATCAGCTCTCGTCACCCACGCTCACTCGCCTTGCGGCCCGTGATCGCGCATTCGGTCTACTGTCCACACTTACCAAGCTTGGTGCCGGCTGGGACTATTCGGAAGCGTGGTACGCGATGGCTAGGGCCTACGAGGAGAGCGAGCAAATCGACAAGACGAAAGAGGTGCTCTGGTGGTGTGTAGAATTGGAAGATACGCACCCTGTGCGTAGCTGGAAGGTAGTCACAACCGGCGGCTTTGTACTATGATTGAGATTGCAATAATCGTACGTAGATTGGGTTGTCCGTATACCCATCCTAATCATGCAAGTTTGGATCTCGTTTAGAACCATACATCCAGCAATCTCTCCACACAGACTGGACCATTAAAGCAACCACCTCCCCACCATCCCATCCTGCCCGTGCACCTCAAACCAAACCCCCCACGCCCAACCCCCCATAATAAACAACCCCCCTCCCCCTCATCCTCGCACTCTTCACCCCCTTAAGCACACTCTTATGCACCACAACCTCCCTCATCCCCCACCCCTCCAGCCCCGCAGGCCACCCCGCCAACACCCCACCCCCCCCGTCCAAAAACCGTACTTTGATACTCAAACACACCGTCGTCGCGCGGCGGCACGTAAACGCCCAACACGCATGACACACCATGCGTTGCAGTAACCAAGATAGGTTTGTGAAACCAGGCCGGACGCGAGCCAGGTAAGGATGACGCGGGAAGAATATCCTGTAGCAGATACTGCGGGGGAGGGATGTGGTTGCTGTGATGGGGCCGCCGGTGAAGGAGACGGGTATGTCGATTATCACGTTTAAAGGGGGGTAGGTGTGCAGGGTTGGTGGGGGGATGCATGTCGCGATGTAGGAAAGGATTCGGAGGATGAATGTTGTCACTGCTTCTAAGATGTCTAGATCGGGGTCTGGGGAGGTGGTGAGCGTCCATATCTTGAGTTTCTTGGATAGCTGCGAGGACGTGATGCTGCCGCGTCGGTAGTGTAGGATGGAGGCGGTGGTGTAGTCTCGTCGTAGCGGTTCTAGGCGGTGGAAGAGGAAGGTCCAGAATGTGGGTTGGAAACGGAAGGAGTCGTGTAGGTTTATTACGCCGAGGAGGTGGTCTGCGTGGATTGTTATCGTCGGGGCTGTGGACTTGATGGTGGAGAGGTGGGGGGTGAGGATGTAGGATGCTTCGGTGCGGATTTGGTGGTTTGTTGCGAGGAGGGAGATGCCGGGGATTGTTGTGGTTACTAGAGTGAGGTGGTGGGGCCCGGATTTTAGGGGGATGGTGTGGTGGCGGGTTATGGGACGGAGGTGAGTGAATATCTTTTGCCGGAGTTCTTTGGGGAGGGAGAGGAGGGGGAAGGGCTTCGGCGGTATGGATGTGGAAGATGGTGAGGGTGTGGGTTTTCCTGGCGAGGGGAGCGAGGGAGGTGGTTCTGTTGAGCCCATGATAAAGCCGGGGAGCGCGGGCTGTAGGAGTTGTTGGTGTGATAGCTGATGTTGCCCAGGTGTGCCTCTGTAGTCTGGTTCGAAGCGAGTGATCATCTGTCCCATTAGAAGAATTCGGAGTTTGTGATGAGTGAGTGAGACAGTGAGATGAAATCATCTTTCACCAGTACAAGCGAGCAGAGGCATTTTCGTTCCACAGTGTTGGTTTCAGGGTCGAGAAGTGGATTCTGGTTACCCACGTGTGTTCCAAACTATAGCATGGCTCTCCGAACGCGGAGATAGGAGACATGACTAGATTTTGTGTCGTGTACGTGCTTTCGAAACTGTATAAGTAGATGCTAAGATATCGTATACTTCTACCTGGATAATTTTCTGTAGATGCGTAGCCGCACCTAATGTGCTCAGGGTCTTTGCTGTAACCAGAACGTGGGGGTCAAAGTGATGTAGGTATGTACGAATGGTTTACGTATCGGTCTCACCTCGATGCTGCTGAAAGAAGTTGAAGTGCTGGTTGATAGGGAGCCTCCGTGGCTTGCTTGCCAAGGACACATGGTCAAGCAGAGGTTGAGTGTCGTGCTGGACGCTCAACACGCCTCCATGGTTGACGCATGCATTCTTTGAAACCAAAGCTACCAATAATGGAGAGCGGAGGAGTGTCAATGTCGTTTTGCGCAGTCGCATACCTGGTGAAGGTGTGGGAGAGGTAGATAGCAAGGCACACGCGACGCATACGCGTCAACGCCACGACCTGACGTCATTGGTCGGAGCGAAGACACCCGGACGAGCTACCTTGGACACAAACCTTCGCGTCCTTCACCGCCGGCACCACTCATCTCAACACACTATGGCATCTTCCTTACTCATCGTTGAGACTCAAATGAAGACACTTCACTTCGCTCCACCGTAGTAATGTTTTCGACGTTGGCTCGCTCATTCTCGCGTTGATCGCGTCCCAGTGCGACTTCCACGACTATGAGGCGCGATGGCAGTGCCTGCTCATACTCCCCAGCTCTTGCCTACAGCGACGGCTGACATGGCAAGCATGAATGATGCAAAGGCTGTCGCACAGAGCGTGGATGTCATCTGCAGCCCGGACTTGTCTGTTTACGCATCAGACCGAAACATTCCATCAATCCATCTCACCGCCGCCATCGATAACGCATCAGGATTGTTACGAGACTATCAGCACGAACCATTATTCTCCGCGGTATTGTTACTACTGCAGCACGAACCATTATCCTCCGCGGTATTGTTACTACTGCAGCACGAACCATTATCCTCCGCGGTATTGTTACTACTGCAGCACTCCACATGAAGGCCGCTTTCCTGCTTCGTGTGCTTCCGGCCACGTCGCTCCTCGTCAATGCGAACGCGGATTCGATCGATCACCAGCAGCGGGGAGATTCACTTGAAGCTTTCATCAAAGCTCAACAGGAAATCTCGCTGCAAGGGATGCTGGACAACATCGTCGATGGCATGGTAGTTGCCAGTCGGTCAGATCCAAATTGTACATGCCTCGAAGCCACTATGATCGACTGAAAGCTAACGATAAAGACTTGTATACGTGAACCAGGACCGCTGCATTGACCTTCAAAATTCTCATCGAACGCCTATCCGTGACAGACAAGCCAAAGATTTCGGATCACATAGACGATTATGTGAAATCCCAAGACAGGCTACGGTTAATGTCAAACCCTTCTGGTCGTCACTGGTCTGGAGGTCTTGGTGAGCCCAAATTCTATCCAAACGGCACTGCTTTCACGGGTGCGTGGAATCGCCCTCAACAAGATGGTCCCGCACTTCGTGCCACAGCTTTGATCATATACGCCAAGCATCTGCTTGCAGCCGAAGAAGGGACCAAATACCCCTCGTTCTATCTGAGTAGAGTCAATTTCCAGATTTGGCCGATCATCATGGATGATCTCAGACACATTGCACGGTACTGGAACCATACCAGCTTCGATCTGTGGGAAGAAACAAACGGCTCATCCTCCTTTACCCTTTCAGCATCCCATCGCGCTCTGAAGGCATGGCTCTGGCAAAGACATTGGATCGACGCTGCGACGGCTGTGCTTCCGCCGCACCACAAATACTGTGTTTCATGGAGACGTTCTGGGGTACCAACTACATGCACGCGAATTTCAACGACAAAGGTCAACCAAGCGACATTGACGCAAGCACTATCCTGTCTTCTGTTCACACGTACGATCCTCAGGCCAAGTGCACAGACAGTACCTTTCAGCCATGCTCCTCCAGAGCTCTAGCCAATCATAAAACAGTAACTGACGCCTTCCGCCCGTTATACGGCATCAACAGTGGCATTGCGCAAAACCGGGGGGTTGCGGTCGGAAGATATCCTGAGGATGATGATCACGGTGGTAACCCATGGTTCCTGACCACACTCGCGGCAGCAGAACAGCTGTATTTAGCTCTAAATCAGTGGCTGGATCAAGGAGAACTGACTGTCGATGAAACCTCGCTACCCTTCTTTCGAGACCTATTACCGGGGATCAGTGTCGGTACTTATGGCTATGGTCCCACCGCACGAGACAGGAACAACTTCATGGCGATCATCTCCTTCATAGTCGACTATGCTGATAGCTATATGGCTGTCGTACGAAAATACACTCCCCCAGATGGACGACTCCCAGCTCAATTCGACAGAAACAATGGCCAGACAATTTACCCATCCGATTTCACATGGTCACACGCTGCGTTTTACACAGCTGCAAATCGTCGCTTGAGTGTAAAAGGGCCCAGCTGGGGTGAGCCGCAGAACAACGCCTTCGAGTTGTCGCAATGTTACTGTCACGCCCGTGTGACTTTCCATGTTCGCTCGGACCCCAACAACTTGTTATACGTTGTTGGTGATGTCCCAGAGCTCGGCAATGGAGAGACGAAGGACGCCAGAATGTTAACGCGAGAGCTTAGCCTTGCATCCATTGCATCCAAATCCGCGAACTACTCTGCGCAGATCGACGTACCCGCGTTGACATGGATAGAGTATCATTACTACATACGGAATAGTGGCGATCCTGAGGAAGAAGAGTGGAACGAGTATCGGTATATCAAAACCGGCGATTGTGGAAGCAACGTTGACACGTCTCTTGATACTTTCTTCTACTAGTTAGTCTCCTCTTTTGAGTTTACTCTTTCTCAGACAGCATTCACGCTGATGAGGATTCGCTTTTGGCTTGGAACATGGTATCGCATCGTTGGGTTCATTTCGTTCTTCATTCCTACCTTGAGTCACTCCTAGTTGCTCAGCTTACAATACATACATGTCATTCTCATCAAGATGTTGGTCTAAAGTCCTTCTCATGCTTTTGCCCTTTCAAATCAACGCGGCTGAGCAACATTCCTCTCTACTGATACATACACCGTCTTTAGTAAAGGTTCTGCGACACCCTACATCTTATTTCATTTGTGCTACACCCTTAAGCTGATCGGTTAACATGGCGATACCAGAACGCAGGAGCGAATCAGAGTATCTTGTCTGCGCCTTGTGTCAGCCTCGTTCAAAAAGCTACTACGCGGCACAAACGTACCATGACCTGCTAAACGCAGTCTTGCGGAACCCAAGCCTCGATCCATTCTTCATACTCAAGACCCACGTGCTCGACAAGGTACCCAGATGGACCACGCGATGAAAACCACCGTCTCGAATTAGACGCAAACCCCGGAGGTACCAGACATACCCTGAATTGGACGTCGCAAGGCTGAGCTCGCCAAAGCTCTTTGGCGTCTTCCTCGAATCGAAGCAAAGAAGCAACGTCTTGTGTGCGCTGCAGCGACTGCAACGATGTTTTACACGCTGCATCAAGCGCAATGTCGATCGCCCTGGTATCAGGACGCATCTGCGACAAGCACCAGCCAGCTTGACGCGCCCAGTCGGTTATGATGGAGCTATCTGGACCCAAAGCTGAACATTCAGGCTTTGCGGTGACGCAGGTGGATCCTGTCTTCCGCGCGTTTAGAAACCACGCCTGATATTCCAGAGCCGCCTGCAGTGGTCCACCTTTTTGCGCGATGGCTTCCAAGTCTCCACAGGGCACGATCATCTTAGGACTCAGTTGTGACATCTTGGAAGCTTCGCCAGCTACTCGGGTACTGTTGCGCTTCTCCGCCGTATGCGCAATGACTGTTGTAGCTTCTTCTCGGATGATTCTGGAGACAAGGCGTACGGTGGTGGGATACCAGATGCTAACGAGCTTGACTTTCGTATTTTTCATCCACAGACGTTCACTCTCATTGTCCGTTTCGATGGTGATCTTGTTGTGCGCTATACAGATCGGTAATAACTCGTATACCATGAGTCTAATCTCAGCGGGTAGATCGAGGAAGCGGAAGTCCATGGGTGCGGGCGCTGAAGGATGGCTCATGGTGGGTGTCGTGTTGGTAATTTGGGGGTGAACTCGGTTTTGAGCAACTGAAAAATTTGACTAGTGTGACTTTTGCGACTGGATGAAAAATAGTGAAAGTGAAAGACCCCGACCTGATCTATACTCTTCAGTTTTGGCTTGTTCTGTTGTCGATATATCGACAACGGCCAGGACTGACTCGCGTGCACGTGCCTCTGGCGCCATCGCCGAGTCAGCGAACACTGAGCTCAACCCCGCGACTTCATTCGTCACACCTCAACACAGCACACAACATCACCCTCAAGCATGAGCGGGCCAGACGCATATGAACAGCACCGACAGTCTCGCACGTGATGACGGAGACCGCGACCGCGACCAAGCCTGCAATGAATGCCGCCGACGGAAAGCGCGATGTGACAAGACGCTCCCAGAATGCGGACCCTGCAAGAGAAACCGGAGACACTGTCTCTACGAACGGCACAGTAGAACCCCATTGACGCGCAAATATCTCACCCAAGTTGAAGAGCAGCTTCGCCGATCACAAGCTCAACTCGCCCGCGCAGAACAACGCGTCCAAGCAGCCGAAGCGCGTGTGCGACAGCTCGAGACCGCCCAGGGCGACGACGCGCCATCTCCCCACGAAGATGCTGCCAACACAAGAGGCACAGTCGACGAACCGCCCATTGAGGTCTCGCTTGAAGGGCCGCCTTCTGGACCAGCCGACTTTAGTTGGGATGAACAATCCCAAGAAAGTGGTCCCGCCGAGACGGACGCCGCGAGCACACATACACATACTTCTCCCGGGGAAGACGAGCGCGTCGTCGATGGCATGGCTTCGCTCACCGTGGATGAGAGCGAGGCAGGCTATCTAGGCGTTGCGTCAGGTGCAGCCATGTTGCGACTGCTCCTTCCCGACGCCCAGCAGTCTTCGCGGAAAGCGCCACCCACGTCCAGCTTCGGCACAACTACACCGGACAATGGGCACTGGCTGTACACAGATCTATGGGATAGCCTTGATCTAGGAGCCGTCGACCTCGATGCCGCTATCAACGGTTACTTCGGCCTCTACCACATCTCGTATCCTATCGTAGAGGAACACACCTTCCGTGCTCAGTACGCCCAGGTCATTCCTCGCCCCAACGGCCGTAGCTGGCATGCGCTCGCTTTTATGATCGCTGCGATAGGCCATTTCACAACGGCTACAGGCCCGGCCGACACAGACAGGAGGTTGTTCATGGCTGCCAAGTCCAATTTGTCGATTGAGAGCTTGGAGGTTGGCAACATCACCCTTGTCCAAACACTCACACTCATGTCCAACTATCTGCAGAAACGGAACAAGCCAAACAGTGGGTACAACTATCTTGGCCTTGCCCTTCACATGGCCATTGGATTAGGACTACACAAGGAGTTCAATCATTGGGACATCACCCCACTCAACATGGAGATCCGCCGGCGCGTATGGTGGTCCATGTTTGTTTTCAACATTGGCGCAGCTGTCACATTCGGTCGCCCTCTGGCCTGGCCCAACAAGAATGTTGAAGTCCACCTGCCCTTGAACATTCCCGACAGAGCTTTGACTAATTTGTCACGCACTGCTCCGAGCGAGGCGGACCATGTCACAACGTTCAGTGCCGTCATCGTGCAGTCCAAATTTCACATTCTAACGAATGACATATACACGAAGGTCATATCGATGCCCTTTCCAGCCGCTACGGAGTTGATTCGTCTCGATGATACCGTGATAGACAGATGGCAGTCATCAGTGCCCGATTGGTATCGCCGTGGAGCGACCCTGCCCGCTCAATTCGCGACCAGCCATGCCATCATGTGGTGGCGGCTGAGCAACTTCAGGATTATCATGTATCGACCGTATGTCATTCGCCATGTACTACAAGCTAGATCGCAAGACATGGGCGATACAGTACCGGCATCAGTGCAGGAAGCGTATGCCAGATGTCTTCGTGAAGCTGAGATGAGCATTGATGCCATCAGTACGTTTTGGGCTAGCTCTCCGCCCATGCGGATGACTGCATGGTACGCATTGTACTTCTTGTTCCAGGCTTCGCTCATACCCTGCGTGTGCTTGCGTAACGAACCTACTTCACCTTCCTCGGGAAGTTGGCGTGCGCAAATCCGGCGGACAATGCACACTGTGCAGCTACTGTCATCAATCAACCCAAGTGCTCGGGACTGCCTGAATGTACTTCAACGTCTCTGTGGTCCATTCCTGCAACCTGAGATTCCTGGACAGGATGCACATGTGCTTGCGACTCCCGCTGGCGACCTATTGGAACATGCTACCGAGGAGTCTCCACAGACACAGATCAACAACGTGTACAGCATGATGTGGCCGAATGCCAATGATGCTGAGGCTGATGTACTGATGCAGGGTGGACTCTGGTCTGACTTCCTTCCGGACTTCGATGATTCAAGACAGCCACGACCGAGTGGACCCAATACTTATTCTGAGTCACAATTTGCATGGGGTTGAGGCACGGTTTCGTCTCTACCAAGACATCTCGCAAATCTATTGGTTACAACAACCTAGTCAACACACCCTGGCTACCTCGATATGTTGCTTGTCGAACTTTTCTTCCTTTTCCACGAGATTTGCATCAGGCGACGCCCCAGGGCCATCAAAGATCTCAGCAATCTCCTCCAAGCTCCGACCCTTCGTCTCTGGGAAGAAGAAGTACGTGACCCCAAGGAAGACCACCAGCAAACAGCAGAAGACTATATAGTACCTCCAACCCAAGTTCTCCATGCCGACCGGATTGACGAACGCTTGGATGACCAAAGAAACATAGATGGAGAGCAGTTCGCAGCTGATACCCTTCGATCGGAGACTGTAGGTAAAGATCTCAGTCGGATAGCTCATCAAAAGCGGCGTGTATGCGATGTCGTAGTGGAAATAGAAAACGAAGAGGCACACCACCACGACATATCCTGCCGCCTTGTTGTTATCCTCGTTATTGACAGCCGAGCATGCTGTCCAGACAATATAGGAGATTAGCATGCCGACTCCACTCCAGAGGAAAAGAGCTCGTCGTCCCAGTCGGTCAACCAAGAGAGCCGCGCTTACAGCTGCGGCAAAGTTGAAGATTTGCAGCAGACCATTGATGAGCGTCTGCATGAATGGATCCGTTATGCCGATTGAGTTTAACACCAGGGTGAGATAGTATGAAACGACACCTATACCGTTCCACTGTGCAAATCCACCGACACACACTGCGAGGAAGAGCCGCTTTCGATTGCCAGGAGTGGCAACAAGCGCACTCCATTGAACCGATTTCGCTGCACTCTCTTGTCGGATGGCGTAAACGATCTCACTCATTTCTCGGGTAACTAGCGGGCTATGCTCGTCACCACCCGAATGGTATCGGGCAAGGATTTTTCGTGCTTCATCTTGCCGCTCTTTGGCTACGAGCCATCTGAAAGCCGTGTTAGCGCTGGTGTAGCTCTCTTCAGGACTCAGAATCCATACCTTGGGGATTCAGGCAAGGTCCAAAAGAATGCAAGCTGCACTAGTGGATATCCAGCCTGCAAGATCGTCGGTATCCTCCAGCTCCAATTCCCCGAGTGGTCCTGAGTCCCAAACGTTGTCCACGCAGCCAAGATAGCACCGAGGTAGTACATGGTCCAGAAAGCACTTGTGTACTTGCCTCGATGCGTCGGATAGGCCAGCTCGGCGATCAACATCGGGGAGGGTTGGACGACGAACATGCCGGCAGCGCCCACGACAGCTCGTGAGACAACGAATTGCGCCAATGTTGTTGCTGTTGCTTGTATGATAGTCGCAATGATCACACCGATGAGACCACTGAACAATACTATGCGCCGGCCGTAGCGATCAGAGAGCACCCCAACGAACGGCAGCACGACTACGGAGCCGGCAGATTGTGCCGCATTGACGAGACCAAGAAGCGCTCCGGTGGGGTGGCCAAAGTATTCTTGCCATTGCGGGAGCGACTGAAGACCATTCATCAACGAGCCTGTTGATTGTCAGCGACGTTCATTTGTATTCAACGCCGTGGCGAAGCTAAACTTACCATCATATCCTGCCACGGCTGAGGACAGTAGAGGTACCAATAAGATCAGGTTCAAGCGTCGCAGGTGCGGGATCTGGAACCAGTACTTGTTGGTCTGAGGCAGCACATCCGCTATGGCATGACCAACGATATCGGCGTCTTTCATGGTTGCAATCGCGATGACAGTGGAAACAGTAGTCGGGAGAAGTCTTGCGATCAATCAGTAAGAAAGCTTCAAATATCGGTCAACATCTCGGATATATATACGGTCTTGCATGACCCGGCTACGGGGTATGCCCACAGCCGGCACATGGCTTTGTTACCCCAGGTTCTGAGCGCTGGTTCATGCTAGTGGAATGCGGGTTGCAGCGACGATCGGGATGGAATGGGGTGATGCGCGAGTCATGTCGGGTGGACGGTCGACTGTCACCCCAACGCTAACTGCGTCATATGAGCCTAGCCCGGGGAATCTCGTTACGGGGCACAGTCGACCATCGGGTGCCTGACACTCCAGACTCGTCTTTGCATCCCGCCGCGCCTGCATTTGCTTGATGGACGGCACTCTGTCCGCCTTTCGGCTCATGGCGCTATTCAAGTCCCGCGTGGTCACGCGATATCCCGATACCGAAGAGATGCGCAACTATACTCCGCGCACCTGAACCTGTTTTGAGCGCATGGTTCAGTGGCTGTATGACAGACACAAGATTGCTACTCAATATTGGCACATCAGGATTCCATCATCGCAAAGTGGGAATATGGCATGCAGCATCTCGATTCCATTCACGCCCATCTCTATTGCACACCCTCTATGATGACCTTGAAAACGCCCTCCTGAGCAGCTTTTACCAGCTCGAAAGCTTTCTCGGCATCCTCGAACTTGAATCTGTTCGTAATGAGCTTCTTCACATCCACCTTGCCTGAGGCCACCAGGTCTATCGCATTGGGGTAGCAGCCAACCGAATAGCGGATAGAACCCTTGATGGTCAACGCACGGATACAAGCCGTCGTGATGGGGAAAACGACATTCTAGCGTTTCTAATTAGTGACTGAATTGCGAGATGCGATTGAAAGGCAGACTTACTTCCTTGCCCATACCTGCCTGGACGTAGGTGCCGCCCTTCTTCGCCACGTTGATGCCGGCCTGTATACACGGTTCAGCACCTGTGCATTCCAAGACGATATCTGCACCCTCGCCTAGGTTGAATTGCTCTTTAATGGCCGCAGCAATACTCTCCGAATGGGCGACGGGGTCAACCCCTTCCTCTGCCCTTGGAGGCAAGAATACGCCATCTGCCGCATATGCTTTGGCAAAATCCAGTCTTGCCTGGGAGATGTCGACAGCAATGACTTTCTTCACGCCTGAAGCTTTTGCGACTGCCTGCGACAGTACACCGATGGGTCCTGCGCCAAAGACGACTACCGTCTGGTTCGCGCGCAACTCCGCAACCTTGCAGATCTGGACTGCGACGGAGACAGGCTCGACCATTGCTGCTTCTTCCATGTTCATATGGTCGGGGATCTTGTAACAGTAATCACTGGCAACAGTGTAATACTTTGCAAGTGTTCCATCCCAAGGTGGCGTGGCCGCGAAGATGGTATCGTTGCAAAGATTGTACGAGCCAGATCGGCAGTAGTCGCATCGCCTGCAAGGCACACCAGGTTCAATGGCAACGCGATCACCCACTTTGAGGTTTTTGACGGCTGAGCCAACCTCTACGACTGTCCCAGAACTCTCATGCCCAAGGATGATGGGGCTGTTCAGGACAAAGTCGCCGATGCGGCCGCGCTGCCAGTAGTGCACATCGCTGCCGCAAATTCCTGTTTGCGCAACGTGTACGCGGACTTCATGCTGGTCGCGTAGCTGAGGCACTTCGCGGTCCTCGAATGCGACATCCTTGATGGCACGAAGGACGAAGGCCGGGTTCTGAAGAACAGGTCAGTTTCTGACTGGGAAAGCGCACTACAACGATCTCACCTTCTCAGTGGTGGTTACGGAAGACATGTTGTTTTCTAGATCGACTGCAGCGCCTCGTTGAGTTCGAGAGCTCCATCTTGTATGCCCGTGACCAGTGTACCTGAACACAGGTCGGGTGTGACGAAGCGCAAGTGCGGGGATCGTGGGGTCAAGGGCAACCGTCGACCTGCGCGGGGTGTATCCCCGGTCCACTAAACGACACCATCCCCACTCACATGATGTAGGCATGTTTGCAGAGCAGGTATACCCACTCCGATAATAATCATCCGATAAATCGAAATCGCCATGGCGCGCCGATTCGGTTGCGGTCCTTTTCTCTCATCGCATCCTTCCCACTTTCCATCTTGACTTCCATCGCGCACCATGCCTCTCGCACAACCCTCCAATCCCGACGAACATGTCACGTCCCAATTCTCACTCAAAGGCAAAACCGCAGCCGTAACAGGCGGCGTCCGCGGCATCGGTCTAGCAGCCTCCAAAGCCCTCGCAGAAGCCGGCGCCAACGTCGCCATCCTGTACTCCAGCACCAAAGACGCCGACGCCATCGCTGCGTCCATCGCCTCCGCAACAGGCGTACGAGTGCAAGCCTACAAAGCCTCCGTCGAGAACAAAGAAGAAATAACCCGCGTAATCAACACCATCGCAAAAGACTTCGGCGGTCTCGACATCGTCGTCGCAAACGCCGGCATCGCAACACACCACCCCGCCGAAGACTACACCGAAGACCAATGGCGCCACACCATGGCCGTAAACCTCGACGGCGCATTCTACACCGCGCAAGCCGCAGGCGTAATCTTCAAGCAGCAAGGTCACGGCAACCTCATCTTCACCGCTAGCGTCTCCGCCATCCTCGTCAACGTTCCGCAGAAACAGGCTGCGTACAACGCGTCGAAAGCGGGTGTTGTGCAGTTAGCCCGCTGCTTGAGTGTCGAGTGGGTGGAGTTTGCGCGCGTTAATTGTATTTCTCCGGGGTTTATTGCGACGGATATGCTGGATGTGCATCCGAAGGAGTGGAGGGAGAAGTGGATGGGTATGGTGCCTGCGGGGAGGTTGTGTGAGACGGGGGAGTTGAAGGGCGCGTATGTGTTTTTGGCGAGTGGGGCGAGTAGTTATATGAGTAAGTCTTCTTCTCTCTTTGCTATGTGAATATCAGGTTGCTGACATGCTCAAATAGCTGGGGCGAATTTAGTTATTGATGGGGGGTATACACTGCCGTAGCTCGTCGTGAAGGCGAGCATCATAGAGAGGTTGAATCAATTTTTGAGTCTGCCATTACGAGATGTATTACCAAAGACAGCCCAACTACACGTCATCAGCCTCATCCTCGCCATCGCTCTCCCATACTTTGTTCCAAATCTTTTCGATATCTTTCCCCTCGATAATCTTCCTCGTGTGAGCATCGACCCAAGACATACGCTCGTCAGCCGTAAGCCTACGGTAAGCCGGCCAACTGATCTCTTCACAAGCGGCGTAGATATAGATACCAAGCTCGAACTCCTTGCTCGAATGAAAAGCTTGCTGTCCTGTGTGAGTCTCATCCTCGTGTGAGGCAATACGCGCAATACCATACGCATGTCTCGCAAGGTAGTCTTCTCTCTGAGCAAACCAGTCTGTCGCGTCAAACCCAAACTGTTCTTGCGTAAAGTCAGCATAGTAATGTTCGCGGTTGGCGGTAGTGATTGCGAATACGGAATGGAGAACATCGTCATTGTGGTCTGGGTCGGAACTGACATGGATTTTAGTATGTCGGGATGGATAGATGATGACCCATTCTGCTGTCGCTCCTATGGGTCGAAGCGCTTCTTGGATCCATGATAAGAAACAGAATGCACTCCTGTCGCATTGGTCGAGCTTCATAAGGGCTGTCTGCAGATCGTCAGGCACGCTTGATGGGAATGCCGTACGGCCTTTTGCGGTAGTCGGGTCTCCGTTTGGGTCTGTTGCGATGTTGACGTAGTAGTGCGTGACGTCGCCTTTCTGAGCAGTAAAGAAGTTCTTCACGCAATCGTGTTCAACATTCTCTAGAACGGTCATCCATATCTGTCTGAAGGGCTCTATGATCGCTTTGATCTGGTCATGGTCTTTCAGAGTGGTTGGTTTGGTGTTAGCAGTTGTGCTCGCGGGTGTCAGCCCTACAGCTTTGAGTGCCTTGCCCAAGGACTTTAGGCCCGACTTCATGGGTAACGATTTGCTGCGTGGGCGTTGAGGCATTTTTTGTTCCAGTTGCGGTTCTGACGAGTACCGACCGCTTCTCTTGGGAGGGGGAAGATCGCTTGGAAATAGGACATGGCCATCACGGGTGAATTGGCACTCATAATGAAGCTGTGTGAGTATAACCTACATTGTGCATTCATGAAGCTCCAAAGGCCTTGTTCAAGGTAGATGAGGCTTGTTCAACATCCACCCCGTTGCCAAAAGAAGCCAACTCATTGAGGGAGCGGCTCCTTTCTGAACGGCGGAGTGTGTATACAGGCGGTTGGGGGACATGACATGAGGTATCAGTAGACCCAACATAGTGCAATGATGTACTGGAGAGAAAGCGGTGAAATCTGCGTCAAGGAACGATCATTGTCGGCAGGATACGTTGACGAAGTCGAATGGTATCGCGGGGTGGGGAAGGTCCGGCCCGTGCGGACTTAGCGCGGGGTTAGCGTGCACCCTGAATCTCCTTGTCGGCCCTCTTTCTTCATCCTCAACACCACACTTCCCATTCCTGCCAAGAGCAAACGACGAAAGCCGCGACACCATCAGTACACAAGTATCCGCTTCGCGAACGCAGCATCCTCTTCTGCCTGCACAGCCACAATCGCGTCTGCACGGCTTGATTGGCAAACGATGCACGAGACCCACTCATGATGCACGTTGCGGTCAGGCCACAGCTGTAAAGCCACTCACACACAGCCACGGGGCGCAAATTGGGGCGCCTACATGGCTCTACGCAACCTCCCCTGCCTTGGCGGTCGTCTACGCAGCTGCTCATGATCAGCGTGTAACCCGATGAAATACGTGGTTATCCCAATCTGGCAATCTTATGTGAACAGTCACCGCCTCCAAGCCGGTACTCGGCACAGCATCATAGGGAATTCATGGGCATACGGTAAGACTCAAGAGTGGCCATGGCTCTCTACCAGCCCCATGGAGTTGCACAAGTGGTGGATCTGGACCACGCAATGCTTGTTGGCTTGGCAAATGGGTCACTGTGACTTCAACCGTCACCGTGGGGCTGCCGGTATCCGGCCGACGATCCTGCATAAAGCCCTCAGCTTTCTCCTCACACTGTGGAGTTCTTATCAACCTCTCTCTTCGTCTCACACATTTCAGCACTTCCTCCCGTTATCCAGCTCTTTACATCAAGTCGGCTACCACGCAAACACCATCCAAAATGACTTTCTACCACACTGCTGAGGACATTCGCATCGAGGACAACCATGTGTTGAAGGCTCGTCTCCAGACCGCCGAAGGCGAGTGGAATGACGCTGAGATCGACCTCAACACCTGCATCGGCAACGACAACGGTAAGAATCACATTCATCCTCGATACTTTGTTGGTATCGATACTGATCTGATCAGGCAACTTCCACTGGGATGGAGAGGGCTTTGCCAACTCTGCCGAGAACATCGAGTTCGCACTTGAGGGAGATGGCGACGTCCCCGTCCTCCGTGCCACCCTCTTCGACGCTGATGGCAACCCTGAGACTCGTGACATCAACTTGGGCGAGCGCATTGTCAACAACGATGGCAACTTCCACTACGGTATGCAGCAACCATCAGGCCGGTGAAGCTCATCGCTAACCCGTTCATCAGAGTAAGGGATTTGCCTGGTCAGCCTTGTATAGGTCACCGGTATCGACAACCTGTGCTATGAGACACTTCAAAGGAGGACATGGGTTATGAGTGCATCGGAAAACTCCCCAATGACATGAAATGACATAACAACTTCAACTGCACCTATTCTCTCAGCTACCTCGTGATGGCTATGTTTCCAACGATGAATTACTGTGGTACTTTTCTTCCATTTCCCATTCAGTTCTATTTACTCACAGGGTAGGCGATGTACGTATTCAGCCATTCACTGGTACTATCTTTCAACTTCCCCAAATATCTCTACACATCCCGTGACCTTGCGTCGCGTTGTTGCCTAGTAGGTTGGACTCCACTATCAAGGCTGAACAAAGTTCCGAAGGTGAGTTCTAGTTCTTAGGTCACTAGACAACGACTCGATCGCACAGAACATCTGCTGCTCAGCAACTACTCGTACACGCATCGCCTATCAAAGCTCACCATGGCCGAATCGACGTCTCTCGCATCATGGAAACTCCATAACAGGTTCGTCGACATCGTTCGCAGCGACGTCAGTCCAATCCTGGACTTCATCCCCTCATACAATACCCTCGAGTTTGACTACAACAAGACCGAAAGCACCGTCGCACTACGCATGGGCGAATACGGCGACAGCGAAATCCTAGCACATTCCAACGGCTCCGTATCCAAGCGCGTAGTCCGCGACTCCAAGATCCGCAAAGCAGGTACTGTCTTGGAAGTCAACAGGCCAATGAGTGGCCAGTTCAAAGCCATCGCGCCGTTTGGCTGGAGCGAGACTATGCAGCAGGGCATTACCACGCCGATGAGCGCGCCGGCACATGCGCTTGTGCTGATGTACATGCACATCTGGGTTCTTAAGACAAACAAGGAAGATGTTGAGTTGCCTATACCGAGGTATCAAAGTTTGTACGATGCACTAGTTTTGATTCGAAACGCGTTAGATACGGAGGTAATGTTGCCGGTTGGGCAGCGCAGGGTTCCTGCGGAGGTGTTGGCCGCCTATCAGAATGGTGCTGTTGATGATCAGCCAGTCGAGAAGGAAGAGCTTCAGAAAGATTAAAACTTGATTTGATTTCATAGGGCCAATGCCTTTGTACTTCAGGACTTCGTTATACGCCCCTTGCTATCCAAATGCGCAAAAATGAAACTGACGACTTGGTATCAATTTATCCTCAGCAGATGCTGCACCGTGTACTCTGATAGTACTTGCGCCCCTCCCGAGCCCAGGCATACACATGCGTACAAAAGAAACAGTTGATGGAAAGGAAAGACAAACAAAGGAAACATTTACAGAGACGCGGTCTTCTTCTCACTGATCGACTTGACTTCAGTCTCAGTGATAGCTTCGTAAGGAACAGTGCGGACTGCGTCGGCCATAGCCGGTGTGTCCTTCCAGCGGAGCTCAGGCGAGTCCAAGAGCGCCATCCTGTTCTCAGCCTTCATGCGGTCGGCGGTAATTCTTTGCGGGTAGTTGCGCATGAACATGTTGGTGAAGTGCTTGCCGTAGTGGATGCCCTCGGTAGGCTCCTGACCGGCCTGGAAACCTGGAAGGGGCTTCATGACGGCAGAGAAGTTGGGCTCGTGGAAGTAGGCGAAAGCAAAGCGCTCGCGGGTGTTGAGGCCGACCTTGTGGGGTGTTGAGGGCAGGAAAGAGTTGGTGATGTATTGCATCATGTCACCCGGGAAGACGGTGAAGACGTCAGGGGTGGGTGGGACGTAGACCCAACCATCAGTGTCCTCGTGCTTGCCAGCTGCGGTGGTCTTCCAGTTGGCGTACTCCTCGCCCTCGATCGGGGGACGGATGAAGAGGCCACCTACGGCATCCTGGGCGGCGATGACAAGCAGACCGTAGTCAGTGTGTGAGCCGATACCACGACCAGCCTTGCCTTTGCCGTTGGTCTTATCGGTCTGGGGGAAGCGCAGAACACGCATGTGGTGCCAGCCATCTTGCGTGTACCTGGTTAGGGCATTGCCGTCCTCCAACCCAAGACCCCAGGCGATGAGTGACAGCATCTTCTCGCCGCTCTCGCCGAGGTAGTCCATGTAGGCTTGCATGATAGTCTTCATCTGAGTGAATGGCCATGGGTTAGGGCCGTGGCACGGCCACTTCTGCTGAACACGGGAATCAGTGAGTGCGAGCTCTTTGGTCACAGTGAAGATCTCGCTGTAGTCGGCGATGTTGTCTGTGATCTCCTCTCCCGAAGCGATATAGCCAGCGAAAGACTGGTCATCCAAGCAAGCTGCCTTTTGCTTGTAGTCGAGGCCGAAGAACTTCTTGCTGCACAGGAACGCCGCATCGGCGAGCTTGCGGTTGATGGGGTCCATGGAGATCTGGAGGATACCGTCTCTCTTCCAGGCGTCAATCATGCTCTTGCCAAGCGCCTTGTCTGCTGCACTTCCACTGAGAGTCTCAGGGAGCTCGAATGTCTGGAGATTGCCGACAACGGCCTTGTGACCAGGTGGCATAGCGCCCATAGGGTGGTTGTTGTATTGGGTAGCCTTGTAGTCGGCCATGGTTGCCAATCTCCTGACTGAGCTAGACTCGAAGCGATTCGAGGCCCGGCAAAGGGCGCGCATCTTAGCTGGCCTACTCATAATGGTGCGAGTAGACATCCTCGTGGTGTTGCGATGTATGTTGTGACAGGAAGGAGAAGTCGAAATGACAGAACAGAGTGAGGAGTGGAGATTGTATGACTGGAAAAAGGTCTTTGAGATTGATGCTTTGTAACTGTATCTTTCCCTTGGGCTTATATACACATGTCGACTGGCATGGCTCTAGCCCCGGAGACCAGCGGCAGCTGTGAGTGAGTTTACTATTCTGCATGAGCGGACGCTTGAGTTGGTCTTCCCAAAGTAACTCCGGACGGTGAAACTGCATTGTAGAATGTGTGCTCGGCTTAGAGACCACCGGAGGGTCTGGACTACGTTGCGGATGATTGTCCCGGCTCCCTAGAGTCACGTACGTCGTTCCCCGGGGTCGGATCACGACCTGTTCTTCACCATCCTCTGCTTATTATTCGTTGCAAGGCTGCCAGAAGGCCTTTGCGTACCTTGTTTCGCATGTGTGATCGGGCCTTGTTCGAGAGACGTTGCTCCCAGATGAGGCAAACGCATTGACCAGGTAAGCTGGGAAGGGGTTAGATGCGCCGTTTGAGATGCGGCTGTTGTATGACGAGCGATACGTCGCGACGAAGATGAGGCTGGGATGCTTACATTTGGCCGACGTCGCCCAGGTAGGACCGGGCGCGTGGGACTTGGTAGCACCATATTTAGCGAACCTTATCTTGGCGTGCGCCACGCATTCACGTGGCATCCAACGGCCGCGCCCAATGTTTGTCCATGGTCGATCCCAGCCTGAGGTAGCACACATCGCAAAGGTTGTTTTCGCAGCTTTCGCATTCGTATTTTTTAGGCAGTGTTCTGCCGTAAACCTTGTGTCTGACATCTTCGAGGCTTTCTCAGAATGAAATGTCCCGACTCGATTCGGAAATAGCGCACGGCCTCGTGTGCACCCTGTGCGGGCCTGACAAGCTTCACTGACAGCCCGGCGAGTCCCTACAGATTCCCCTCTCATCTTGCAGGAAATCGTTGATGAGGGATCGAGAAATTCGATCGTCAATGCGGACATTATCGCAATTGGTTCGCTTTCACCTAGGGATCGTCGCGGACGTTTCGTATCTACCTAGATAGGTACCTTAAGAAGGTATCAGTGTCATAGATGCTTCAATTTCGACTGAGAAAAGGCTACCTGCAACAGAACGAGATGATGTAACACAGCCCCAAGAGCAAACTCAGGATGAATTGGTCGGGCCGCGTTCGCAGCGTAGCAACTCGGCCTCATACTCGGATGATGACAGAACGTCGAAACGCTGGATACTAATCCAATGCCTGCAGCGCCACACGGCCTTGGAAGTGTCTAGATGGTAGAAGCCGGCTTACATAGTATTTCCGGTTGCAACGGCGGTTGTGGTTTCCACCACTCTTCGACGAATGCAACGGCTCGGAACTGCTGACTTCCCTACCTACCGCTTCCGGTCTGCTGAAAGTATGCGCAATTCGGCGACACTCGAAACTGATATCGTGGTCCATAGGTCGAGACTCTCGGCGTCAGCTGAACACGTGCCGTTGCCTTCTACCGCGAACAAGGTACGCGGAAAGACCTCCGCATCTCCGCGTTCGCGGTTCTTAGAATAGGACGTTGAAAATTATCCTACCAGATCAGAATCTTGGCAATGCCTTCGCAGGGGTCGCGGGTGAGAACCCACCGACGTTGGGGCAATTGTACACGTGGGAAGTGATGATGAGGTGGCGGAGTTAAGCAGAAGAGAGGGGAGGAAAGGACGATGTCAGATGAGATGGTTGAACTTTAATGCGAAACCAAGGAATTTTGTCGACAAGAACGCATGAAACGAGTCGACCTGATAATTGAACAGCAATGTCCACTGCCATTGCGAGTAAGGTATAAGACAAGAGCTGCAGAGAATATATTGCGACAGCTAAGGAGGAAGAAGAATATCTACAAGAATGTATGGGTCGCCAAGTGGCCTACTACTCGGAGCTGCACTCACGCTGGACACGTGCTTAGTTCTTTCCAGTCTTGGCCTTGAGCCAAGCGACGAACTGAGCGATGGTGAACTCCTCGGGGAGAACGGCGTCAGATCCGGCGCTGCCAGTAGGCTTAGCAACAGGTGCGGCAGATGAGGTAGATGAGGCGACAGGAGTCTCGACAGGAGCAGCGCTGGTAGCAGCGGCAGATGAGGACGCAGCCGGGGTCTTGATGGGAGCGGCAACCGAAGAAGCAGCAGCGCTGGAAGAAGCAGCAGGTGTCTCAGCGGCCGCGACGGAAGAGCTAGCGGCCGCCTTGGAGGAAGTAGCAGCAGGCGCAGCAGAAGAGACGACCTTGGACATCGTAGTGGGAACAGGCTTCTCGGGAGCCGCAGCCGCAGCTCCGCTACCAATCTTGGTAGTAAGCTCTCCGTCCTCAATGTAAACACCGCTGAAGAACCAATCCTCAGCACCGTCCTTGTCGGCCTGACCAGGCAGCCTCAGAACACCAAGATGCCAGTCCTTACCATCGGAAGAGGTGCTAGCATCGAAAGGTCCGGCAGTCTGTTTCAACTCATCGCTGCCAGTCGAGTGCCAGAAGGCAACGGAGCCGGCATCGAAGTCGATTTCGTAGGCAACGTTGTGCCACTCGTCTGCAACGAGCTCGACATCCCACTTGGAGACGCCGCCAACGTGCCATTGCAGGTTGGTGTTCGACGAGCCCGAGGCACCGTACTTGAGCTCAGTGAAATGAGACTCGAAGAAAGCGATCTGGTGCTCGTTGGTGGCCGTCGGGGCGTTCTCGGCGGCAGTCTTGATGGAGAAGTGGTAGTAAACCTTGCCCTTGTTGATGGCCGCCTTGGTCTCCGGAATGAGTTCGGTGCGCAGCATTGTCTGGCCGTTCCATTTCGCGGTCTCGTCGATGGTGATCTTGACACCCTGCTTGGAAGCAGTGTCGGCGGGGTTCTTGAAGGTGGTGTCAAGGTTGACGTAGTCGGTCACGGGGCCGGAGCCGTGAATGTAGTACTGGTAGGCGCCGACGGGGTTGGAGAAGGACCACTTGGCGATGTCGGCAGAGGAGGCATAGTCGTTGAAGCGACCGTCCCAGATCATCTCTGAATGCGTTGTTAGTCATTGTCGGATTACTGAACGATCTAGATGGCTTACCGGCAGACGCAGCGCTGAGAAACGCGCTCATGAGGGTAGTCTTGGCAAACATCTTGAAGTTATTTGTTCGAAGGTAAAAAACAGAGACCGGCCTGTATGTTGATGAAAAGCGAATGTAAATGCTACGGAAGCAATGAATGAATGACAGTAGTGAGCGAATGAACAAACCAGTAGGAAGAGATGCAGCAGAACATATAAGAAGGCTGCTTGACTCAACGCATACACCTGCAAATCATTGCTCGGCATCTAGACGGCGTGAACGCATCGCATGTCAATATTTTGGAAACGCGCGCACCCATATTGAGTATCGCGCGAGCGGTACACGCAGGAATGAACAGTTCTGACAGGACGCCGAGGGCTTGACAGCCGTTTGGTGGTGGGAATTCCGCTATGAAACGTTCGCGTCGGCAACACCAAGCCCGAATCGGCCTTAGTCTGGCCCACACGATGCCTCATCGGGTCTAGCGCAAGCGGCTTGGTGATGAAGGATTTATGAAACGCTCCCTGCTCATAGAAGCTTGTTTCATGGTGATACGCGAGGCCGAGGTGGAGATTGGGTGACGCCGAGGCGGAGATTAGTTCATTGCTTGCTTGGAGCTGCATATTGCTGTCAAAATGCCCTCAAGATGTATATTAGTTCTGGATGTTTTGAAGCTGCGACGAGGACTAAGAGAATAAGTAGTGCGGGAGACATGATCTTAAGGAATGAGTCGCTCGATACAAAGTAACGTAGATTGCGACATGTGACCCACCAATAAGGAAAAAGAAAGCCCGCGCGTATTCCTCAGGAAATCGTGTTGCTGTCGTCCAACTGTCCTTTCTCCTCACATGTTGTGAAGTTCACGCTCGCTCGAGAGGACAGTCATCGTTACGTACGGCCTCTAGGCTGTTTCTCTGCCCCTCTAGTGCTACTTTGGCGTCTTCTGCGAAAGGGCCGTGTGCCTCCAGTTCAGCCGGTGGCTGGGGTAACTCATGCACTGGCTTCGAGTCAAGCTCGTTCTCAGCCGCTTCGGCATCTAGTTCGTGGTACCATCTACACTGACTCTCGGTAAAGTCTTGATCTTTCATTTCCGGTATGACAACATCGTACCCAGCGCTTTTCCGACGCCGTCGTAGACACCAGAGTATTAACAACCCTCCAACGAGAGCGGCCGCAACTGTCACGCCTATGCCAATGCCTACTTGAGCACCAATGCCGATATTGGTGGAAGACGAAGATGGTACGGGTGCGGTTGTTGGCTCCAAAGCGTTGATGGTGGGTGTGGATGTACCGGCTGGTGCGGCTACACTGTACCTCGCAACCAAAGACTCAACGTACTCGCTCGGGAACGTACCAACGTCATCTATCTGCCAGGCCACAATGACGGGATCGGCAACGGCTAGGCCAGTTGCAAGCGTTGTGGTAGTCGTGATTGCAGCGTAAGCACTGAGGGGCGTTGAGAAACTTGATAAGCAAAGATGAGCGAGTTCATAGCCAAAGTTCATGCCGCTACTCGTCACATATCAGCGCCAGATCGAGAAGGCTTTAGGTGCGTTTTACCATCTACAGCAACTCGCTTGCCAATGTGTCCTGAGTCCGTTCGCCGCACTGCTCTCGTACGCAGTTATTTCAGCGATGGTTTGCCCGCTCGGACAGATCCCGGGACTGTATGTAGAGGTGCCATAGAGTTGACATCTAGCGTACGACGGATCGGGGACGAGCAAGCGATTATGATTCACAGACCAGACGACGTTATCGGTACCGTTGTCATCGCGGCAGTGCGATATTGGAAGGAAGACCCATCTATTGACACACGATGGGTCCGGGGTGTGTACTGTTGTCAAGTCTGGTACGTTCAGATCCTCGAGACCTGTTATGGCTTCGTAAGAGGTTGTAAAAATCTCACTATGTGACCAATCCAGCTCCCGTATGACAGGATTAGCGCCTGCCGAAGTCGCCGAGACCACATTTTCGGCTGTAGGGACTCTAGCGATACAGGTGTCTACGAATGTTCCCTTAACGTCAATTACGCTTGCCATGTTCAGATTCAGCCGATGGTGTTGTGGTAATTGCAGCGAGCAGAGAACGATGAGTACGAGAAGGCCGAGGTAAAGAGAGGACAGCCTCAAGACGCGAGAAAAGCTAGGAGACGTACTACGGCGAAGCCCAGCTTTTGAGCATCTCTACGAGCAAGGCCGAAAGATGCCCCCATATTATGCAGACGTGATGAGAATCCAACCGGCCATTGCAGATGCGCGACTATATTTGGCCATCGATGTCTGGGCGTAGATGTCGCGGTTGGCTATGGTCGCGCTGACATGCAGCAACCTCATCAAGGCGATACAACCGGTAAGATCGGCTCTGGTCCGTTGGGGTGCGATAACCTCCTCCTTGAATCGATAGTGTAACCAGAAACAGGTTTCCCGTTGGCGAAGCACATGGTTTATGCTCGAAAATGGCGATGTAGCAGTCTATTTGCCATCATCCCAGTCTCGTGGCCTCATCGGGTGCTACGCGGGCGCGCTGTGGTCGCCATCGCATCGTATCTGGTATCTTTCGATATACATCGCGGTATGAAGGGCATTGTCCAGATCTGTGAGATGTGTGAAGTCGAAGATGAGGCGTGATCATGCGGATGACAGCCCTGGAGAGCTAGGTAGCTGCGCAGATGAGAACCGACGTCATCGTGCTTGGCGTAGACAATCCACGAGCGAAGCATAAGAGCGACTATCAGTTCGACTACTTTTTTCGATTAGAACCACGAAACGACAAACATGGCCCGCGATGAAGTTGATGATAGAGAGACGAGATCTACGAGCCTGGAGCGATCTCCAGGTACCTGGGTATCGCACGGGATCGGCGCTATTTTCGGCCAGCGGCATGCGGCTGATCCACAGGACCGGCCTAGGCACTCAGATCGAATTCCACTTTTCCAAGCCCACCTAGATTCCCATGACAGCATTCCACATGGCTGCGACGAGAACAACGTTTGTCACGACATCATCTTCAATAGTGGCTGCGCAAGAGGAGGATAAACGGCCACATGCAACGCCAAGAGTCGGCCTATCATGACGGCCTTGCCTGCACGCGAGAAGCGACCCCTCGAACCACCTCAGAATGGCACGTCGTCCCTGCGTCGCATCGGCATGCTGGACTTGCTGGATCAAGATCCGCGACCTACTTTCATTATCGATACATCGCCAGGTAGCCCGAAATCTGGAAACGGATGCCATCTGGAGTGCTGGAATTCGGCCATGGCCGCCACTGACCCTGGAGGGCTACTGCAACTACTAAGCCGAGATGGTGGTGCGCACTATGCTAATGAGGAAGGCTATGCCCCATTCACAAGATTTCGAAGCTGGTCTTTGGAACGCGATACAACGAATAAGCCATTTCTTTATCATGGATTCAACTGGATGAAGATCCATGTGGCTGGTCGGTGGAATGTCATAAGCGGTCTCTTGGCGACCACATGCACCGGCAGTGAGGGCTCTGGGATGACCACTCTCACTCGGAAAACTTCCAAATCGAAAGTACCAAACTTTGACTGGACAGATGAACTTCCTCCTCGGCGGTTGTCACGACATGCAGCCTGGGCGCGCAGCATTGACTGGGCCTCCACTCCTCTTGGCCCAATGTCTTCCTGGTCGTCGCAGCTACGCAGTATTGCCAATCTTGTCATGCAGGATCCGCGGCCAGCAGTCGTTTTCTATGGTCCGGATCTGATCATGATATACAACGAAGCAGAGATAGAGCTTTTGGGTGGCTTCCACCCTTGCATGGGAGTCAGCGCTCGCGTCGCGCTTGCTTCAGTCTGGGGCGAGTATTTCGAACCCATCATACAAACCAACCTCGCAGGAGAAACCGTGGAAAAGACGAACACTGCTATACACATGGTACGCAGCGGTTTCATGGAAGAGACGTATTTCTCCTTAAAGTTCATACCCATATTAGATGCTGAGGGCATTACGGTTGGGCATTATGAGCCCCTGGTAGAAACGGTATGTTGCAACTTTACCACTTTCACCGCATATTTTGGCCCCCTGCTCCTCCAGTGGCGCATCTGACGCTACGTACGGATGAGGATGATGTTCATGGAAGCATGGGCTCTCCTATCAATATGCTGTTGCAATTCTTGGGAGCCATGTTTGAAGCTGCGAGGTCATTTGTACAACCCGCTGACGATCGTGTAGACTAGACAGGTCATTGCACAAAGACGCTCGCGCGTTCTTCTAGAGCTAAGCGAAGAGATACCCAGGGCGCGCAATACGGATACTTACTGGGTTCTCGCCACCGAAGTCCTATCCCGCAACGATAAAGATATTCCGTTCGCATTATTGTATTCGGCTGAAGCAGACGGGCATGGGTCTGAATCGAGTAGGACGCGCTTTTCCGATACGAATCAACAACACTGCAAGCTTCGTGGCTCATTTGGTCTTCCGAAAGGCTCGCCCGCAGGTCCCGATCATCTGGACTTCCAACAAGACCATGGCTTTACTCCATACTTTCGCCAAGCTCTTACTGCCCGGAAGCCGATCATAATTCGGTTCGATCAGGATCCTGTGGCGGCAGCGTTGGTCAAGGACGTTGAGTGGCAGGGCTTCGGTGATCCCTGCCGAGCGGCAGCCATCTGCCCTCTAAACCCGACTTCTTCAAAAGACAATATTCTTGGCTTCATGGTCATTGGGCTTAATCCCCGTCGGCCATTTGACGAAGATTATCTCCAATTCATAATGGTCGCCAGTCGCCTGCTTTCTACCTGCTTGACATCAATTTTACTCCATGAAGAGGACATTGGGCGTCGAGAACGGACTATCGCAAACGCGGAAGCAATGAAATCGCAGCTAAAGGAACAGTTGACTCTGTCCCAAGCGGAGTCTGAGCGCAATTTCTCCAAGTTTAAACGCTTCGCAGAGCGTGCCGATATTGGCATCTTTCTCATAGGAATGGACGGGGTCTATTCGTATAGGAACGAAGCTTGGTTTGAGATGCTTGGTCCAGTGGATCCTGCAATCGATCTCGCTGACGCGTGGAGTAAGCTCATCGACGATGACTTCGTTGAAATGGGACAAGCAAAGTTTGAGGAACTTGTCGAGACCAAACAGCATCAGTAAGTGACAGGTACGTCATGACGCACGACAAAGCTTACTATAATCAGATCATTTGAGTTGCGTCTCAAGAAGAGGTGGAATGCGCCTACCCAGCATATGGATGATACATTCCCCGAACAGGAGCCAATGTGGGTCATCACATCCATCTTCCCTGAGCTGGATGAAAATGGAGAAGTAGTAGAGATCATCGGTTGTTGTACCGACATCAGGTACGTCATTCCTTCATCTTGCTACGCTTGACTAAAGGCTTTGAACAGCCAGCAGAAATGGGGTGAGAAACTCCAGGCTACCCAGGCGACCAGGGCCCGAGAATCTAAGCGCAGCCTGGAAAACTTTATCGACACGACATCACACGAGATGCGAAATCCTCTGTCCGCGATCGTCCAGTGTGCAGATAGTATCATCTCGGCTCACAAGAACTTCAGCAAGTCGACAGATTATCAGAAGGTCTATCAGACTATATTAGAGACTACCGTCGACGCTGCCGAAACCATCGTCCAGTGCTCGAAGCACATGAAGACTATTGTGGACGACGTGCTTACCATGTCTAAGCTGGACTCAGGTTTATTTGTAATGACCCCAGTCGATGTCAAATTCGACTCAATTGCGAGAGACGCGGTGAAGATGTTCGAAGGTGAAGCCAAGTCAGCTGGTGTGGATTTGCGATTCCAGCTCGAAGAGTCATGCAAAAAGATCGCGGTTGATCTCGTTTCGCTAGACCCTACAAGGGTCTTACAGATACTTATCGTAAGTGCGTGACACATATTGAGGTGCTTCGGCTGACAAGTAAGAACCTCATCACCAACGCAATCAAATTCACCCGACTAGAAGAGATACGCGAGATCAGGGTCAGTCTGGGCGTCTCCCTGAAGCAGCCGACCCACAGTTTCAGTGTGCCATTCTCCCGTAGTTCGGAAACATCAGAAGCAGCGACTCTACAAGCAGATTGGGAGAAGGGCGAGATAGTAAGCTGCTGTTGAAAGCGATGTCTCAGTTCTTCCACTAACGCAAAAAGGTCTACATCATCTTCTCCGTGCAGGACACGGGTCGTGGCTTGAGCGACGAAGAACATCAGCTCCTTTTCGCACGCTTTTCGCAAGCGTCTCCGCGCACACATATCGACTATGGTGATTATGAACCTCGAAGATAATTGGGCGACTTGCTGACGTACTTCAGGTGGTTCCGGTCTGGGCCTCTTCATCTCACGAAAGCTTACTGAGATGCACGGCGGCGCTATCGGCTTCGCATCTAAAGCCGGCATCGGAAGCACATTTTCCTTCTACGTGAAGAGCCGTAGAAGCACTATTCGCCCCAACTTCAACCGGTCGGAAAGCGATGCGGCCGTTAGCTTAAGCATACGTGCGCAAAAGACGCTGCTTTCAAGTCGATCGCGCAACGAATCGGACGAACCACTCCAAGCCTCCGCTCCTGCGAACGACATACCCAACAAAGACCTGCACGTCCTCATCGTCGAAGACAACCTCGTAAACCAGCGCGTCCTGGCCAAGCAGCTACGGAACACGGGTATGCAGGTCGCAGTCGCGAATCATGGTGGAGAAGCTCTTGACTATCTGCGCACAACAAAGTACTGCATCTCCGATGGCTCTGGAAAGCCACTCGCACTCATCCTCATGGACTGGGAGATGCCCGTCATGGATGGGTTGACGTGCGTTAGGAACATCAGAGAGCTTCAGAAAGAAGGCGTTGTTAGAGCGCACGTGCCGGTCATCGCGGTGACGGCTAATGTGAGGAGCGAGCAGGTAGAAGTGGCGTTGAAGGCGGGAATGGACGATGTGATAAGCAAACCATTCAGGATACCGGAGCTTTGTGCTTGTATACAGAAGACGTTGAGGAATACGGCTAGGTCATAGTCGTAGTGATTTGGAATAGAAACTACTACTCCCAAAATTCGTTTGAAGCCAATGAACGATCAGGCCAGCATGCCGCCAAAGGTCGCACCGCTACCGCGCAATTACCTCAACTTCAAATTGATGGCATGCTTTTTATCTAGTTTTGCAAGATATGAAAGAATCGGTAAGGCGATACTCGATATTTCCAACGGAAAGGCTATCCGACGGAAACGGCAAACGTCATGTCTTGCTAGCGCCCGCGACACTCGCAACCCGCCCTCCGCATCACTACTCCGCAAAAGTACTTCGAGTCTGTGCATTCACATGCTCAGCGCATCAACAACAGTCTCGCCATAAATCACGAATCCACGTGCGCCATCGCGAACATTCCAGCTCACGCAACCAAGCTTCGTTGAGCCGCACGCCCTACCAGGATAGGGCGCGGCTGAACTAACGACCAATCCCTCTCTTTCTTCCAGGCACGACGAAACATGCAATTTTGCGCAAATAGCGACTATGACACACGAAATAGCCTTTAGAGGTAACTCGTGTGTCAAAGACAAGAACGTGATGGTTGTCGCAGTGGGACCCTGCGGTATAAAAAGTCTGTTGAGGCTGAGCCGACGCCAACCGACAACGCCTCTCACCACATTCTCCTGAGAGCCTCGCGGGAGCTAAGCGGTTAACGGAGATCATGCCATGTGCATTAGCTATTCTTGGGGTGATTCTGGTCTGAACAGGTTTAGTCAGGGCACATGTGAAGGGTATTATGATGACGTCTTCCGGTGTGCGTCCTGTGGCTTCTAGACACTCGGTGGTAACCAGCGCGAGGCGATGCTACCTTGCTAGACCCACATGTGCGACCTTTGCGAAAAACCAGTCACGGTGCACGTGGAGTGTGTGCTTCCAAGATCTCACGATCGTTTGGCGGGTGGTGGGAAAGGGTGGAAAATTTCTTCGTGGTGCCATGGGGTATATAAGGGGTGGGGTGGTGGGTTGGGTGGAGGAGCATCAGCATCAAGTTATCATCAAGTCTACTACTACACTTCAATCTTCAACCTCAAGACCACCAAATTCTCTACACATCTTCGGTGTTTTGAAACCAACAAACAAATCCACCAACCGCCAAAATGAACAACTTCGACTGCCACCCGCGCGTTCTCTCGCTATCCTCCGCCTCAACCCCATCTTCTTCCATCCCCACAACACCCTTCTCGCAGTCCCGCCGCCAATCCCACGAGTCAGCACACGACGCCCACCACTTCGTCAACCAAGAAGAGAAGACTCAACACAAGCTCAACCTCAGCATCAAGAAGATGTGGGAGGGCGTCAAGAGACATGCTGTTGAGCACCACAAGAGCGTCAACGCTGCGTACATGGCTTGCTACGGATGCGGTACTGCGACTGCGGCGAACACTACTGGGTCAAAGGCTTTGTAGATGGGGATGAGTAGAACGAGGGGAGGAGAAGATACGGACAAAGACTGAGTAAGAGGAAGAGGAGGATACAAACGACGATATGACGACAAACAAAAATGGATTTCGAGCGAGCGATAAAAGTGGAACTTCTGGTGCATTATACCCCGACGAACGATCTGTGGCGCCGAGGAGGAGCTGGCAGTGGCTCCGATACTGTTTTAATATCTAATAATATACGCGAAAGACTTTGTTCGGTGCTGCGTTGCTCTTGGTAATGCCTATGTGATAGCTGAAGCGATTGAAACCCAGTGTAATCTCTACTGATCATATACAGGTGCCCGCGCACGCTGAAAGTTTCAGAAAGAAACAATATGTGAGATCATCTTAGTACTCGTCGTCCGACTCTTCTTCGGCATCCATTTCTTCCTCTTCCACTTCACTACCCTCCTCCTCAGTCTTGTCTTCGTCCTCGTTCATTACAACACCCAATTCTCTTCGCCCCGCCGCGTAGAGTGCCTTATCCTCCTCTTTCAACTCCTTCATAGTTTTGCGCATTGTCGGAATGAGAACGTCGATGACAAAGTCTTGGAGCTTTCCTCCGAAAGAGTCGTGTCGCGTGATAAGCTCGGGAACTAGCTGCTCGAGACGTGCACGCAGATGTGCGTCCTCGTTGGTTATGCGCCGAAGTTCCTTTGAAGAATACCGAGGGTATGGTTGCTTTGTGTAGTCAGGACCGTCCCAGTGACAGATGCGTTCGATGTCGCAGCATGTGTGTCTTATTTCCAAGTATGAGAACACGAACAGGCGAATGTATTCATGGATGAGTCGAGGGAGGCCGAGTGTGTTTGCCGCTTTCTCAACCCACAGAGTCAGATCGAGAAATGCCCTCGTGAAGAGGTCATGTCGTTTCTCGGTAACGTCAGGTGCATACATCCTGACGTTTCCCAATTCTCTCGCTGAAATTGTGTTCTTGAATCGATCGCAGAGGAGAGGAAACGGCGGACAATACCAACCTGCCGCGAATATCTCCTTCCAAAAGCATGAGAGAAAGTCGCACCCGAATCTGCTACATCCGCACTCGCATTGGTCAAGGATCTCCTCCTTTACAAGAAACTCATAATCTTCGTACGTCCAGAATTCCTCCATGATAGAAGAACCATCGTAAGATGAGCTATCGACTTTAGTCCTCAGACATTCAGCAGATTGCCAAGCCAAACAATGTATAGCGGTGGTGTTCGTTCCTGGCCATGTGTCTCTCAGGTTCGCACCTCTTGAGAGAAACCATCGGACTGTCATATTACGCTCACTTAAAGACCCTGATTTTACAAGATGCATCTCTTGCACTGCCAGATACACCAATGGCGAGCAGGCTATGTCCTTATTGCACTTGAAATCCTCCTGACTGATATCACAAATGCCTGCTAGCTCAAACACTTCGAGTACCTTGATTCTGTCAAATCTCCACATTTGTGGCATGTGATAAAGGCTTTTTCGTTTAGGCCAATAACTTTGAGGTACGTCAACCCCTTTGCTCACCAATGCATTGAGCATGCATCCCAGACGTGCATCTGGTAAGCTTGTTCGAGCGCGTTCACAACAATATTGAAGTTTGTGCTTTTCCATTAGTAGCTTGATCCCCTGTCTTTGCTTGATGAGATGATCCAATACGAGCTGGATAACGTCCGCGTTGGGGATTACAGATATAGCCAACTGAGCGGAAAATGGCAGGTGGTCACCGGCAGATAGCGCGTCCTCAAAGTGGCCAACTAAACTGAGCAGTGGTCCATCGCACGTCTCCCTCTGTGACAACCAGAATTGCAACATGTCCAGTCGATTTGTAGCGGCTGAGAGCACGAGTAAAGTATGACCGGGGTACCGCACGACAGAGTTAGGGTATTCCAGACGATCAACCAAGTTGGTATTGAGCAGGGCTCTGCAACCATCCGTCCAACCAGTTATGGTAGACGTGATCAGGGCGTCGGCGAGCGTGTCGGCATCTAGAGCGTGTAAGTACGCAGGTTGGTGTAAGAGGTCCTGGAGTCGATGGTCCGATTTCGCGAAAATCGCCTCTAGTAACTCGCTGTCATCTAGTAACGGGCTGGTGAAACTTTCGTAGCGAATCTCGGCCAAGACTGCTAACCCATTATTGGTTCTAAATGCTGCCAGTTTATAGGTATGCCGTGTTATCTGCAGATCTTGTTCGAATAGTGATTTCAAGAGACCTATGTGGATATCCCTGTCCTGGACAGTGGGATCGTGACTCATGAGTAGGTCGATACATGTACTGTCCACGCTTAGCGTTGTCACAGTTCGAGATGGTACGATAGCACCACAAAATGTTGATTAATCTCAAATAGAACAAGGGTCAATGAATACTTACGCTCCATAGTCATCTGTCTCAAAAGCCTCACTTGGCATCAGTGGAAGGAGAATTCTGAACAGATAAGCAAGGTTCTCATAGGCGTTGGCAAAGCTATTGTTGCGGTTCAGAAAGCTAATACAGTTGGAAACTTCCTATGCTGGTGGTCAGCTTCCATTGCGCATCGATGAGGGCTGCAAACATACATGTAGAAGGGTCCTTCCATTTGCTAGTCGATCGCGTGGTGACGCCTGTCTGAGCTGGAACATCCTAGACAATTTCGCGACCTCGCCCACGAAAGTCTTCATTGGCGTGTCTATACTATTCCAAACAAGTGTGTCGACAAACACGAAAGCAGGGGATTCTCGATCAACGATTCGATGACACTGCAGACTCTGCGTGAATCCAGCGTTGTTGAACCTGGTAAATGAAAGCGAAATTCTCCTCTTTAGAACCAGGCTGCAAAGGGTAGCCTTGAACTGCAGATCGGTCGATATGTCCGGTAGCGAGTAACGAAGACACCGACGGTCATGATCAAACCTTTGAGTGTATGCGAGAGTTAAAAGTCTTGATATATATCCAAGTGCAGAGGTCTGTGGTCGGCATGTACACGGAATTGCGTGGGAGCGTCGTTGTAACTTTCGCGTTTTTCGCTGAACGCCCCTAAGGCTCACCAGATCGTCGTCAAGTGTCGTGCTTTTCGCTGATACAGCTTCCAAAAATTGTTCTTGGAAGTTCCGAAAATCGGCATGAAGACTTTGTAGACTGTGAGAGGTGGCCGAGAAACCCGATTCGAGCATGTGTGAATGTCCAGCGAGCTGGAAACTTGTGCTATCAAAGCCATCGCGCTGCAGTTGTAGGCTAGCGCAATGCTGCGCACTTTGGTTCATGGACAGCTGTGTAAATAGTAGCTGAACATCTTCAGAAGCCAACCGCTGTTGGTCGATGACAAGGGCGAGTAGCGCAGTCTGAAGACTTTGCTGTATGGTGTTGAGAACGTCTTTCCAGTAAGTGATGTCCGCCTCCTTGAACGGAAAAGCCAGCCGCTTGGTCAACCTCTTTAAGCTTGACTTGATCCCGCTGTTCGCTGCGTGGTCGTCTGGTTTGAGCTTTTTCCGGATGGTCGCAATAGCATTCGCACACGACACGATGCCGGTGCGTGTTGCTGACACCGACTGGGATGGGTCCACTTTTCCAATGACGGATTCAAGTCGTTCAAGTAGGTTTGCGAGTTCCTCCGTTTCCGCGGCGATTTGTTCAGCCTTGTCCTTCGCTTCTTTGACGCCGCTGAGGTACCATTCCAGGCCTTTGCAGACTTGTATGGCGAGGGAAACGACACCGACAGCGCTGCCGGTGATGGAAAATGGGTCTGCCATCGCAGACCTCGATGCGCGGAACGTGGATGCAAGGAGAGAGAAATGAAAGCACACGAGAAGAGCGGGGCATGAGGGGAGGCTGAGGCCGAGGCGCAGCGCGTGCATGCCAGGCTGGCAGTGGGCAACCACTTAGAACAATCTCACACTCATCGGTGGAGGACACGAATGCAGCCACCCTATCATTTGGTATATCCCGCGGCGAGGTACTGCATGGACTGATCGGCCAATCAAAATAAATTGCATATGAATTCCTGTGTGCCCTGTGCGTCCATGTCAACGAGAAAGAAAAGAGGCCTAATGCTGCGCAGCCAAAGACCTATGCTCCTTATTCAGACGCGGTGAATCCTCATCGTCGTCGTCTGAGTCAAGACCTTCCAGTTCGAACTCCTCGGCGTCTCTCACTCTACGATCGACCCTTGTGTATCCGTTGATATGTCCGTTCGCGTGACCGTTCGTGAGGGGCGCTTCGGCATCGGCTTTGTCGTCTTGTTCCCAAGTGTATACGGCGTAGAGGTGGATGAGCATGTTGACGACTAGAAACAAATTAGCTTGAGATAGTACGCGGAGATCTTGCGAAGGCTTACAAAGGAACAGCAAGAAAGCGATGCTATAGAGGATCAACACGTAAGATACGTGCGTGACGTTCGCGTCGGATAGCAGCTTCATTTGCTCTTCGGTGGCACCCATGAACATGAATCCGCCAGCCATGAGCAGGAACGGCGTCAGGTACTGGAAGCTGTTCGGGTCCGAGCCATCGGTTGCGACAGAAGCGCGGTCCTTGAGCACGAATGAGATCTCGATGATGCGCGCGGCACCTGCGGCCATGAGGGTGTAGCCGAAGATCGTGTGGATCATAGTCGAGATTGGCAGATGTTGCGGGTGCGCAGACATGGCCCAACCGGTCATCAAGATGATGATACCGGGGATAAGGTTGCGCTTCGGTTGTCCATTGCGCTTGCGGCTGAGCCAGACACCGACCAAGCCCGCAGCCCACCATACGATGCCCATAGATGTGTGCTGAAGGTCATTGTGTACCCATGGTCCTCCCCAACGGTGTTCGGTAAAGGTATTGACGCAACCCCAGGCGGCAATTACGAGCGAATCGAAGAACTCCTGGCTCCTTCCGGTCCTCCGCAGCCACATCTGTCCTACCAGAAGTAGAATCAGGAGAATAATGCCGTATGCGATGAAGGCGCTGCCCATAATGAAGTGCGCCAGACATTGTCCGGTGTGGTCCGCTCTGCAGAAGCCGAGTGCAGTGATTCCTCCAAAGAGGAACTGCACCCAGGTGACCACTGGCATAGCCTTTCCAACAACACCGTGCGCCTTCACTACCACGCGCCGTATCTTCCCATTGATGCCCTTCTCCAGGTGTAGCTTCAGGTAGATGCCCATGGCGACTTGGGACACCAGCATGAGCATGATGACAGGGACAAACTGGCTGTGGATGTTGTCGGTGAACTGCCTGCCCTTGTGTCTATGGCCGAGGAAGTATCCGATGATTGCGAGGACGGTTCCGAGGGATTGTACCGGGACGTGCCATTTCGATCGTATTATCTAACCCTGCTGTCAGCCCATACTCTTGGTTCTCGATTTGAGGTAACTTACTCCTAATACCATACCAGTGGGGAAGATGATGCCCCATGCCACCGTTTGGATCAAGATGTGCGTCCATAGTATTGAGTCCTAGATCGACCATCAGTCTTGCTGCCTCAACCAGGGCGGTCGAAGTGTCAACCCACTATTGGGTCAGGTGATATGGCATCACCATCTGGGATCGCATCCATATCGTGGTCGTGAGCTGTGACTGCTGCGGTGTAAAGCAGCGCCGCAAGGGCCGCTCTTGTAGGGACGCCCATTTCGTCGTCGGTATTTCTGAATAAGATTCGGGTCGCTGCAGCTGGCGCCACGAGCAGGTGATTATCGTGGAATCTGCAGCGTTGAGAGTTTCACAATAGCATCAGACGCGTGCTAAGGTGGGACCGAATGGGGAGGCGAGTGTGTTCGTTGTTTCCCGTGCAGGCGTTGTCGCAATCTCGTGCTTACGTGAACAAAAGGCGCCACCGTCATTGGCTTCCGCCACACTCCGACCGGGCGATCAACACCATCATCTCCGACACCATCGTCGGCCTGCAGCTTCAGCCTCGCCATTCACGACATGACTTTCGAGAAGGGCGTCACCGAAATCGCGGACTCGGATGATGAACCGATGACGTCGTCACCTGGTGTTGTTCCGGATGAAGCGGGCGACAAGCATTGCGCAGTGTCCAATGTTCCGTACCAAGAGCGACAAGACGCGTCGCGCGAGGCAGATGGCCTCCAACAAGCATTCGCCGAACGCGATGCCAGCACAACTGAAGTCTTGGGCGCCGATTCCACCAATTCTCCAGTTGATGTCGACGCGTCGAGAATTGATCAGACTAACATGATACCCAATGAGACCACTGCAGCGCAAAACGAGGAAGGAGCGACTGTCGAAGGTGGCAGCCACGGCCTGGGACTCCACACACAAATACATCCACAAAAGCCAGTATCGACGACCAGAGACATGTCAAATGGGGCTCAAGTGATGGTCGTTCCAACTGAAAACGGGGATCCAGTTGCCAAGGATGTCGAATCTGACCCCTCAGCCCGCGGTGACGAACAGCAGCCACCTGTAAGCCATGCCAATTTGTCTTCTGCCGAACAGGAAGTAGCTGAGGCTATTCAATCCACGATGGCGGATGCGACGTCGAAGGTACCAGGTTCTGCTGCCCTCGCTCCATCAGAGTTCAGCGTCGATTCTGAGTTCCCAAACGGGTCAACATGTCAATCGCAAAGTACTGTCACACTCGCCAGTCTGTCTCGTGAGTCGAAAGATGATTCGGGTCGAGCTGTAAAGCATCATCCGGTAGATGGACATATGAGCGACAACGTAGTCTGTCCTAGATCAATGCTTTGTAAGTTCACGCGCTCACATACGATAGGACCGATCTCGGCCGACCTCAACAGCTGCCAGCATGCAGTCGAATACGACAAGGATTGCAATAGGCTCGTCAGGTGACGCAGGTCCTGCTGCGACCATGCCGGACGACTACACCAGCTCTACGCTCCATAGGGCTCAAGACACTGAAAATACGCCTCCTAATGCGCGAATGCACATCAACACTAGCGAAGCTGCCATGATCGAAAACGGATCTAGCTCTGAGATCGGCCAGGAACAACCTTCCCGAAGCACATCCGCGGACCAGCAACTATCCGCAGAAGAAGTGGCATTGCCGAAAGAGAGCGCAGGCTCAATTTTTGGTGCTAGTTCACCAATTGCTAAACTGTCTACCCATGCCCAACCACACGCTGACGCCCAACGCTTGTCATCGCCCATCCCAATGCCTCCATCGAGAACACCACAGGAAGTCACTCTTGACAATCTGAGAGCCCAAAAAGCTGCACTCTTGGCCTCTCTCAGTGCCCTTCCAGCGATCCAAGTGCTGATGGAAGAGAACGCTCTTTCAGATGCCGAATCAGGCGATGCTAGCGATGAACCTACTGAGACCGATGTCATGGCAGCCGCAAACAAAATCGTGAAAGAGCACATCAAATTACTACACGAATACAACGAGCTGAAAGATGTGGGTCAGGGGTTGATGGGCCTTATTGCGGATCAGCGGGGCGTACGGATAGTCGAAGTTCAAGAAGAGTTCGGCATCGATGCGCAGGACTGATCGCAAGTTTACCAGTGTGCTGTGAACGGCAACGGGAGCGAGGAAGCGATAGACGACGGCGTGAACTAGGTGTGACAGGCGCAGAACGAACACGGCATCTGAGTGTCAAATAAACCTTATACTGTATGTACTTCCTCTTTCGCTCTACATGCAATCTGCCGTTCTCAGGCTACACACCACTGTCCCGTGCCTAGTTCGACTGCCCGCTGATCCGCCACGCCAGGCTCGAGGCTCCAGCTTGAGCTCGCCGACTTCGCCAATACTAGCTGATGCCTGTCTCCATCAACAGACTTGGTGGCGATCCTTGGCCTCGACACATCTTCCGACGGACCCCAAGTACAGGTGGACGCGATGAGATCAATTGCGCAATACGAGCGCATCCTCGGTCCATCTAAGATGCCGCTCATCCTCCAGATCTGGTCCGACCCTCTCGAAGCCCGCTCTCTGCGGGTAGCGACAGACTTTGCGCACGGACCGCGAGCCGTGTGGCAGGGACGCGTTTGGCCAGATTGCCGGAAACCGGAGAAGCACCGATTGGAAAGGAAGAATTCCAGAAGACTGGATCTCAAGAGACAACGCCACATAGGGTTTCTTTTGCGACCTGCAGAACGTGGATGTATTTTCACAAGAGTTGGGTTGCAGATTATGGTCAGCTGAGCCAGAATCCTCATACGATGTTCCATGACTCTGCACATTGCCATTCGGTCAATGTCGGCCACCAACACCTCAGCATCACCTTGGACGGGAATAATTGCAACCATCGTCTTGAATAATTGCGGGTCTTCCTCGGTCATACTCACACATGTAATCAGGGGAAGCGACGGAAGCTACGATCGTACCCCGAATACACCAGCAGAGTCGACCCCATGTATCGATGTGGTCTCATGCGGGTATCAGCATTGTACGTGTACCAACTCCGTCTCAACCACCGGTGAATATCAAATGCAGACCTTGAGCCGCAGCGCCCAGCTTTCTGCAGTGATTGCAGGGAAGTGGGAGTGCAGGGGCGCTGTCCATCCGTCTGAGAGGTCGACTGACGAAGTGGCGGTGCAGATTCTGCGTCTTGGTGTGGAGTCGGATGTCGCGCATTCATGCATTCGCGTTGACGAGTTCCATGAGCGTTGAAGATCCGCGGCCCCACGCAGGAAGGCAACCTTGGGAAAATCTTGAGTATCCCAGCCCTCGGAGGTATTATCGCGACATCTATGTTTATCATCACTTACATGTCATGAAGTCGGCGACCGTTCACTACCCGATGAGAATAGTAATCGTCTTCAACACTAACAAAACCCGATATTCTTGTTACGTTCCACGACACACGTCAGCCGTGTAATTAAGGTTTAAGATGACACTTACTTTCGGGTAGGAGACAGATCTAACTTACATGTGGCGCTCTGAACGTCGGAGCCCAGAGTGCGCAGTGTCCCGCTGGTTGATACCAAGCTAGGAAGCCGGTCCACTCCGTAATGCACGTCTACTCGCAAACGCAAGCGAGGGTCCTTCGGAACACTTGCAATTACTAGCGGGTAGCATCTACACGTGGTGATTGGCAGCTAGAGCATGGCAGGACAACCCAAGCCGCTTGCTAAGTTGACAGCTCCACGGTGCATGCCGTCCCGTCCACTAATGCCATCCTATTGCTAGTCAGTTACCCATGATGAACTTATCGGTAGTTTGCAACGTGATTTCTGGAGCGGGCGTGCCTCCTTTCCGGGATCAGTGGGATATATGGGTGTTTTGGAGACCCTGAGCCCTTCTACTCTAGGATCATTCTGACCGACTTCTCCTTCCCCAACCTCGGCGTTACTTACACCACACAATGTCGGCTACCGTCCAGGACTTCCAGCTTGCTGCTCTGGCTGCCGGCTTCACGATTGGGTTCGGGTTCTTGACAGTATGGGAGGCTGTCAAGCAGACACGGCGAAATCACAGCCCCCTCCGATCAGCCTACATCTACATGATATGGGGTGAAATTCTGGTCAATTTCATCATTGGTATCATTGGTTGGCTGTTTTTAAACGATGTTCTTGGGCCGACGTGAGTTCCCGGGCACTACAGTACACGAAAACGAGTCGAAGCTGACAAAGACCACAGTGTTCCGGTCCTGTTCTTCATCCTATTCTTCTGGGTGTGGGAGATCCAACTGCTCATGCAAATCATCATCAACCGCATTGCCCTCATCGCAGAACACCGAAGTACCATCCGCAACCTCAAATGGGGAACAGTAGTCCTCATCACCAGCATCAACATCGCCGTCTTCTGTATCTGGATCCCATCGCACACCGTCCCGCCAATCAGCGAAACCTTTGTGAAGATCAACAACGTCTGGGACAAGGTCAGCAAGGTGCTCATCTTGATCGTGGATGCAGGCCTGAACTGGTACTTCCTACGAACTGTCAAGATCCGTCTCGTCGAACAACACGGCCTGACCAAATACGCGCCGCTGGTAGGCTTCAACGGCAAGCTAATGGTTGTCTCCATCGCCATGGACGCCCTCCTCATCGGTCTTATGTTCCTCCAGAACCAAGTCGTATACGTCCAATTCCACCCCGTCGTCTACATGGTCAAGCTCAACATCGAAATGTCCATGGCCTCCCTCGTCGTCCGCCTCGCGCAAGGCAAGCCACAAAACGACATGAACCCCGAAGAATTCCACAGCTCCTCCGGTCCCGACTCGCACTCCCGCTCCAACGCGCGCTCGCACCAACCGCACTCGGTTCAGCTGACCAACCGATCGAAACGCAACACGACGAACATGCGCAACGCGGGACTGAGCAAGATTGATAGCGATGAGAGTTTGGAGCTGGGTGGTATCCAGTGTACGACCGATCTACACATCACGCATGAGGACAGGAAAGATTATGTTGACAGGAAAGATTTCATAGAGGGCAGCTCGAGGAGCAGCAATGACGCGCCCGCGCCGAGTGTGTTTGGGGATGAGACGCCCTTGAAGCAAGGGGCGAGGATACAAGAGAGGTCGATGTGAAGAGTTCTTTCATTTGTTTTGTTGAGCGGTTGTAATTAATGATACCCGTGGATATGTAATCACAATTGGTAACTACAAGGCTGTCTCCATGCACCAAGTGACGGGGCTTATTGTCAGCTTGGACCAAGTCGTTTACTTACTGACAAGTCGGACGTCTGGCCCTCTCATCCAATACCGGCACCAGTTCGGGCTCCTCTCTCCCCAATGGCGGCTTTCTGGCCCGTGCGCAGCTCTTCAGCGCTCGCGCCTCCGTCTTCACTCTCACTCCAGCCCAGACCCAACAATAGGACTGCCGCCTATTCTTCTGCCTCGCTTATCTCGCTGCCGGGAGTTGATCCGGAGGCCGAGCGCACGTATATCAATATCGCTCCACCTCCGCAATCCAACGCTTCTACTCCCCACCCGTTCGCAGATAGATCCCACCACAACGACCATCACCTCCACCACTACCTTCACACGGCACTTGAAGCTACCATGGTAAGGTTTCTCCCGCGTTTCTTTTGCTTTTCTAGTCCTTTCCACCGTCAACCGTTTCTTCCCTTGTGTCTCAACTCATTTCCGCCGTCAACCTTTCTTGTCTCTTCTGTCGCCAGCTATCTACATCGCCATATATACTGTTCACACTTACTATTCTTCGCACCCCAAGTCGTTTCTACTGTCATTTCTACTGTCTAACCCTTACTTAGGTACTTAGTCAGTCTCTTTGAGACACTGGCGTCACCTACCGCGACAACAGCTTGCTTTCGACTTCGCCATCCTCGACCGCGATCGGTTCTATCCTCGGTCTTTGTGGATGTCATCGTGATTTCGAAGAAGGGCTGTAAAGGGGGTGAATATCGGATTGAGCTTGAGGCCGTGGTCTCGGTCTAAGCCTGGGTCCGTTGTTTTGCTTTCGATGAAAGGTATCGTCGCGCATACGATCAAGTCGTGTCGGACTTTGATTGGTAATATATACTATACAATTGAACTCTGTCTGCATCTAAGCCCGATCTTTCCATGTGTTCTCCTTCATCGTGATGTTGCTGGTTGCCTAATCCTCCACATGACGTCAGTCCCGCCTCCGCACGCGGCGCGACTACCTGGACGCGTCGGGAACCATTCTCGCCACACTATCATGTCTTCTTCATCCAACCCTTTTCTCAAGACGTTTCTATCGCGTTGCGACAATAGTAGTCTCTATGAGTACACGTCGCGCTTCATTCCAGAGCTGGCTCTCCTAGGCTACACAGATGTAGCAGCGCGCCTGATAGGCAGACTCAACAACTATGATTTCTACCACGATCGACTCGGAAGCCTTCGGCCCCTTTGGTTCCTCTGGGATCTGCGTGCGAAGGAAGACGGTGTGCCATGGCCTGATGGAGAAGAAGATAAGGTGCGCCAGGCTGTGAGGGGTAGACGAGCCAAGATCAGCAGCGACGATGCTCGAAGGAGGACCGACGAAACAATAACATCAGACGATGTAGAAGAAGAGCTGCAAGTTATCGCGAAAGAGTTGGCATCGAAATGGTACTACCCAACTGAGATGCCAGGGCCAGGTCTTGCAGAAGCATTCCATGCCCACGAGCTCGATCGCTCAGCCACCACTTCTCAGCTGCTTGATGGTGCGATAGATGTCATCCATAGCTTTGAGACTGCACGTCCGGCACCTAACATCCGAGATGCGAGAAGCGGGCTGGTGAGCATGCTGGACTTGGTCTTAACGGTTGAGGCACACTATGAACAGCACGGCATGCGCGAAATACAGCGTAAGTCGGGCGCCCGGACATCCCATAAGATACTGCATTGGCTAGCGCACAGTCTTGGAGAACGGTCGTACGAGACTCAACCAGCGATGGAGTCCAGGCAGGCATGGAAGCTGTACAAAAGTGGAGCGCTGAGACAACAACTCAACATCGATGAAGCAGCGCTCGCAACCTTCGCAAAAGACTCTGAGAACGCTTTGACCGAGCGACTCACAAACGGTCGAACTAGACCGGGAGCAAACATCTCCATTCAAGAATTCTTGAAAGCAGCGGGATACAATACAAAATACAATGCCGAAGCCAAAGAAGTCAATTCTGAGCCCCCCGAAACCTCGCTCTTTCACTCTCCAGCCACCGACTCGCAGATTGAAGAAGCCGAAACACGGCTCAACACCACCTTGCCAGCCGACTACAAAACCTTCCTCCGCATTAGCAACGGTTTCGGTTCTCCATGGGGTCACCCACTAGGCGACCTCCAAACACCTCTCCATCCCGTAGACAAACTACGCTGGCTCGACTCCGCAGAAGAAGACTACTTCACCGACCTCACGCTCGACCTACCCACACGATGGGATAAATGGCCTTTTGCACCTCCTCCAACTAAGAAGGCCTATGCTTGTGACGAAGTGACAGAGCATTTCCTCATCGGCCGTGCATTGGAGATTGGTACACAGGAGATTGATAATACGTGGCTTCTCCCGCCTTCTACGATTACGCCAATAAAGCAGGCTGTCACGAAGATGCTGGACGATGAGACACTGGGTGAGCGCGAAAAGGATAGTGTCAGAGTTGCGATAAGAGATTTTGCTGGTAGCGAAGAGGAGTGGGAGGAGATGGAATGGGCGTGTGTTACGTGGGCTAGTGGAGGGGTGGCGGCTATGTATGTTTATCCGGGGTTTAGGGCGTGGCTGGAGGATATTGTGGAGAAGGGAAGTGTTGGTTTGGATGGTGAGGAGGAGAAAGAGCAAGAGAAGAGGTTGAAGCGTGGCATGTGGTTGGGGAGGGTGTTTGAGAATATAACAAGCGGGGACAAGTCGGACGCGGAGGAGTTGCCGGAGTGGCTGAAAGACGCGATCAGAGCGGCGATGCCAACAAGAAGATGATGAGCACGAGGAGATGTAGCTGTCGAACCTGTAGTCCATGTCACGGAAACGCAGCCCGGGTTGAGGTAGAGACTGGGGCTTCTGGACTTTTGGCTTGAGACGAGCTCTCCTTGTGGATGGTCCGTGCTCTCATATAACGAGACATGGTGGGTATAAAAGCCTTCTTTCCTCCTGCTCCTTTCTTTCTCTGATCACACGATCCTACTCCTGAAATATCAAAAGTCATTGGTACCATTCTTATGGCTGTCTGTCCTGCGCTTTTCGGTTCCAATACTCGAGAGGCGTGATGCATGATCGATCTATCACCCGAAAAGGTCCGCTGCCCTCAATTGTGTGCAGAGGTATACTCCGAATGTCATGAGTTTGAACTCATGGTTCTGCCTTTGGCGTCTTTGAAAAAGTACTCATCAAGGTGTTCACTCAAAGAAGCGCGATGATATCCTCATGAGCCGCCACTGTCTTCGAAGCTCGGTGGCCGTCAAGATGATGGGTTGTCTACAACGGTTTTGGAATAAAAGGGCCTGCAGCAAGCTCACATGTTCCAACAAAGACGACAAGCGCTCGTATGATGATTTTCGAGCGCTGGCTAGGTATGTATACCGCTCTTCTTGGGTCTTTCTCTACTATATCAACATTTTGGACCGAAATTGAAAATCTATGTGGGACCTTTACATGTCCTGGACGTCTCCTTCTTTTCTCAAAATACATACACAAACATCCCATGGCTGGAAGAAAGAAGACTAAAATTGCCTACATCAGTTGCTATGGGCACTCCAGATCTACAGTTGCAAATACTCCCTCTTTCTCCGGAACAGCGAAAGGTCATGGCTATCAATACATGCACTAGAAGTTCTATTATCACATTGCGCAGAGTGTTACCAAAATGGGGCTTGATTACATTGATGATTTGCTCCGCTGTCCCCGGCCACAAGAAATGTGTATAAAACGCCTTCCATACCTCACTGCTCTCCTCTCCTACATCCCAAAAGCTTTTGCTTGTTTTCCAAAAGAACATGGCAGCGCTCGGATGTCTGCGTCTCCTCCTCTCTTCCAAAACCATCATAAAGTTGTCGCATGTCTTTGGCCTGTTCTTCGAAAGCCGCAAATGTGCGTGTAATGTCGTTTGTCGCTAACACAAGAAGTTTCATCCGGGTTCGGTCATGAAAGTATATCTGAATCGCAATCGACGAGTACGGTTCTGCTTCCTGCACGTAGAGTACTTCATTCTTTTCCAAAGCAGTGTGAGATGACGACTATGCCCGCTCCTCCGCATCTTTCTCAAACCCGCGCCCGCAACATTAATGTCTATGGAGACGTCGCCACCCACCTGTCACTCCATAGAAGTATGAAAGGCTCATCATTCAAAAGACACATTCCTGCATCCTAAGTCATGCGACCCTTTCTTTCCTTCAAAAACTACAACTCATGAAGATATGTCTGCGGCTGACGCGTCCTTTCCAAAAACCAATTTGGCGTCGGCATATTCCTGGAGGATTTGCCGAAAAAAATGGGGAAGAGGGCAACGATGTTCATAATCACCACTGGTTCAACTTGATGTGTCTGTCCTTCTTTGGACTTGCAGCTATCCAAATGACCGAAGTACAGTTGCATGGGAAAAAGATTCAATACGCCATGATTGCGCGGAATGAGAAATGGAAAGCCTGAATCAATACCTCAAACGGGACATGTGCGTCCTGCCTTCTTCGAGCTATGCTAGAGACGTGTATAAGACCAGCGTTTCTCTCCCTCACTTCCTTCTCTCAATCCACCTCTGCCTCGATGTAAAGAACTAAGAGATGTTTAGCAAAATCCTATGAGAATTTGCGAGGACCGAAACGGCAAATGAGCGGCTTAATGTTTGCCCTGCTTCGACTATTCCCGACCTATATTAGGATAACGCTATCCTATCATTCCTCCTACGCCTTCTTTATCACCCATCTCCGCGTGCAAAAGACCAAAAGCATTTTTAAGCAAACTGATGAGAAGTGAAAGATCAAAACTCGCAAGAGCTAGAGCAATGTTCGCTCTGCATGGAGCCTAGCTACAAATTGTCATCCGCACCAGCATATGCTCTTCTTTTCTCTGCTTTCCTACAATCTGTACCCAAGATACCTACCAAAAAGGATCGACGACCAGTTTATGAGAAGCAGACGATCGAAAGACTCACTCTTACTACTACGTGTCGCGCTGAGCTATAAAACACAACGTTTCATATGCCCATGCTCTTGTCTTCTTCTCTCACACATCTACATTTAAACTCAATGCAGAAAGACGAATGGTTTCATTACATGAGAGGCTGAGAGCTTGAAAAACCATGTTCTTCATTTGTCATGTCGGAGTTCCTTGGAACGGCTTACGACCCACATGAATACCCCCTCCTCTGCTTTCGTGCTTCAACAGCACTCTTATTTCCAAATACCAAAACAGCCACCCAGCAAGAACATGAGAAGATCGAGTTCCAAAACGTTTCGACAATATGCGATGTCCGTTCTCGGCGGGGGCAGGGCGTGCATAAAGCTCTTCTCTTCTGCTTCTTTTTCCTGCTCTGTACCTACCCTTTCCGAGATAAATCACCAAAGGCATCGACGCACTTCTTTATGATCTCAGTTTGGTTGAACCAGAAAGTCCATATCGGACGGATCAAGTCCTGAATTTTGGGCTTCTGGCTAAAAGAGTATCAAGAAGAGACGATGTTCTGGTGTTTTGTCGTCTGGAAGTTATTCTATGCATACATCTGAAGCATCAAAACAGTATATATGACAGACTATGAAAGGTGCTCAGACGATAGTTGGATGTTTGCGTGCGCGTCGCGGGCACACATTCAAATAAAGACATGCGTGTTAGCGTTGTGTCGTAGTAGCGCTGGACGGAGCATAAGACCAGAACATATAAAGCACCCTCCTTCTTCTCTCCCTCACTCTTCTTCTACGCATCTTCTGTTTTCCCCAAAAGACCAAAAACGCAAGATCGCTAGGTCATGAGGAGCAGACGACCAAAAAGCGATGACGAGCTATCCATGTCTGACTTGCTTCAACTTCTAAAATCCTTACCTTGAGGTACCATGTTCTGTCTCGCCTCTCGCTGCCTTTCTACAACCCAAACTCTGAAAGATCGTCCAACTGACCATGGCGAAAGGCCATGAGAAGAGATGTCTTCCGAAATAACATATCATGCTCGTCATGGGTCACTCGCTCCGACTTGTCGTACCAAAGACGTTGCTCGTACGCAGAATGTCTTTCCGTTGTTCAAAAGAGTGGAAGCTCCACACACGATACCAAAAAGAAGAGGCAAGATTGCCATGAGAAGCAGACGACCAGAAACATCGTCCTTAGAGCGGTATGACAGCGGTGCTTACGGCGAGGTGTGAGGGGTATTAAAGGCCTTCTTTCTACAATGCTTCTTCCTTTCCTTAACGCTCTGGCTATCGAGTTATTACCAAACCAAGTTATGAAATTAATAATGAGAGCAGAGACCGAGTGCTCCGAAAAAGACAACTGGCAGAGGACTATGTTCTGAGTGTGTGCGAAAGAAGAGACGTTCCATAAAATGGCAGGGCCAATTACAGCAAACGGATTGCATGCTCAAAACGTCGCTAAAACCCGCCATGAGATCTCCCTGCCGCGTTCAAACAGGCTCGCTGAAATCGACAGGTTTTGTTCATATTATGCATTACTTCGTATCATCTCTACCTTTTCCCACTCAGCCAGGTCGTCTGACTTTCTTCAGCCTATTTCTCCAACCTCCATCCTTCCCACTTTTCACTTCTCTTGTATCTTTCGATGTGTCCGCAGCCTCGCCTTCTTTCTCTCTCGAATATGCGTCGTCTGAAGCACTCGGTTCATCATCTCGATCCCGAGTATCGTCACCATGATTCTGTTTCCACATGCCCTCCCCGACAAGCGTCGCCTCCCGACTCAGCGGCTTCCGACTCAGCCTCGCCTCCTCCACACCTCTTAGATATCTCTTGCGCAGCTCCTCGTCGCTGAGTACGTGGACAGAAAGATCCGTATCCGACCTAGCCAGCGGTCTAATCTCCATATCCTCGTGTTCCGTTGGGGAGGCCATCCACGTTTTCTCCTTGCCCGCCAACGCGAAAGTAGGAGTTGGCGTTGATAACAAGGGTGTTGGCGACATGGGCGACTTGCCGCCACCATCACCGTCTGTATCCGTATCTTCAAGGTCCTGCAAAAAGAGCCCATGATCCACAACCGTGCCTCTCGTCCCTTTCTTGCCATACAATTGTCTGCCCAACGCCCTGTTCTTCGCGCTGATAAGATCCTTCCCACTCAACCCCGTACGCCGCCTCGCCGCGACCGCCATCGCAAACGCCGCGCGCAACGGCGTAAGTCTGTATCCCTCCTTGACAAGCGTAGAATTGAACTGTGCGTCCTGCCACAGCACGTACATACTCAACACCCAGGCACTCGTCACAAACATGAACAACCCAGCCATGAGTGTCGAGAAACCCCATTGGTACGTCGGGTTGGCAGTGTCGGGGAGGCAGCGGCTTTTCCCCATGAGCGAGTAGTACTGGTATCCAATTCCATTGTAGCAGTACCCGTAGTCTGTGACTAGGTCGTCGGCGTTGTACGTTTTGCCACCCACAGGGACGGAGACGCTGGTGTTGCAGAGATGGGTGATGGAATCTTGATTGTAGACCTTTTGTTCCGTCCAGGTCTGTGTGTTGTTGGGGAAGTCGAAGGTGCAATTGAACAAAAGATCGTCGTATTGATTAAACGAGGTGTGTTGCCAGAGGTCTCTTTGTTCGGCGGCGGTTACAGTGGTGCCGTTGGCGAATTTGCAGTCACCTATTTTGTTGATGTTAGTATGTCGAAAGATTCTCGGAGCAGCGGTTGGATGATGGGTGTGGGTATGTGAGGGGCAAGGTGGAGGACGACGACGTACAACTTTGCCGTCTCTTGTCCGTAATGTAGCCATAATCACTCTGCAATTCGTAGTCCGCACAGCCCGGTTGCTTCCACGTCTCGTTCTTGGTGCCCAGGATAACCCACGTAGTTGATAATTGGGAAGCGGGGATGATGTTGTTCGACCCGTCGATATCGAGCCATGCGATAGAAGTGCTGTCGTAACCTGTCATGGCGCCGAGGACAATGGGTACAAGAAGCACGTAACCCGTCGACCAAAACATGTAGAAGAACAAAACTCGCGTCCGTATACTCTTCGCAGTCCATAGCTCTTTCGTCAACGCCCAGAGACAGTGCAACCCGGGCCCTTCCATAGCCATCCTCTGGAAAATGCTGAAGCTCGCCGGGTGTCGTTCGATCGCGCGTAGTAACGCGTCGCAGAAGACATTATACGTAGCCCACCACGCCAATGCCTGTGCGCCTTTCCCGATAAGCAAGTCCCAAAGGATGTCTATCGTCTTAGCCTGTGAGAAGGTGAATTGGCCCCACGTAGCGTCCAGCGTAAAGAGTTTCTCTATTCCCGTCACCGTTGCATTCTGAGGGTCTCCGCCGATGGTGTTTCCACATGACAAAGTCTTGTCTGCGAAAATGTATCTTATCGGTGTCACCGTGCCCGCTGCAAATATGGGCAGGATGACCCAGCTGAGCAAGAGGAGAAAGGCGTAGAACTGCTTCTTCGACCACCGGAAGTGTTTCCATAGCGGTGCATTCTTAATTGTCCGCGCGGTCCATTTTGTCGCGTGCCAGATACTCAGACAGGCGTCGTGCAGCATCCAGGTCCAGCGTACCTTCCACCGCGGTTTCGACGGCCAACCTCGCGGTGTGCATGTTGCCTCGTGCACACTATCATTACCCCAGGTCTTGACGCGGTCATGCTGTACTGCTGTCTTGCCCTCCGAAAATGATTCTTGCGTTGAGTTCACAGATGTGCACGCAACCTTAATATCCTCCTCTTCCGTAGTCAAAGCCTTCTTATCATCGTATTTCAACGCCGCCATCTCGTATCAAGGCCAGCAAAGGCGACGCGAGATCGCGGTTAGTGCATTCGTATGCGCAACTCGGTGTCGAAGAAGCGAGGACGGTGGTGGCGAAGGGGGGCCAGGGAGGTAGTTAGGCAGCCCACACGTACGCAGTTCGCATTCGACTCGAGGAAACGGAGGTCCGTCGAACAAAAGATATTTCGGCGAGACCTACGCGTCGCGGGATGCCTGAGCGCAATTACCCCGGGCTAAGCTTCGTTCGTCGTCGCTTGGCCGCTTCGCTGCATGGATGCATGTGCCCAAGCTACAGGTAGTTCACCCGGTAAATTCCAACGCCTGCGCGCAAGCACGGAGAGAACTCCTCTTCGCTTTCATGCTGCAAATCGTTCTTCCGCTATAAACTTCAGTGTTTTGTAGACCTCACTGGGGAATTCCGAAGATCGATAGCGTAGAGGTGAACACCAAAATCGCGTGCTGTCGTGCGATCGTATCAAGGAGCGCGAGACGGTCAAGGGAAGGATTGGGTTCCCCAGCACGATGTGAGGCTGTGTACTTCATCACTAATCCCAAAACAGCTAGATCCAGGGACATCTCTCGGCTAACCAGGTTACGCCCTGCACGTCGCAAGGCAGACATGAAAGTGACAGTTCTTGTATTTGCAGTCTTCTGGTAATGATTCAGTTACATCTACCTTGATTGCTTTACTCCGATTGTTTCAAGATACCTGGTTCAATACGTGATGACGTCGATGTGCCTGCGGGCTCTGGAATAGTACCGAGTCTAAGGGTGAAATGAACCCTCCCATCGTTAGCGGACCGGAGTAGCAAAGCTAAAAGCTTACAGACCTAAGAACGCGAAGATATCATGGCAAGTCCCTAGACTCTGCTCACGATGTTACCGTCGCCAACGCTATCCACGATCAATTCAGGAAAGTAACGATTCGTCAACGACAAGCAACGATGGATCAACGACAACCGACGTCACCGATGCTCAAGACCATTGACGACGAGCTACTCGTAAGTCACACTTCCGGCGACAACGCAACTAATGCCTAAACCCTCGCATCGAATACTGGCAAAGGCGACGATGAATGAAAGACGCCTCACGACATCACCATCCTCACTTCACATCCTCAATCCAACAAATCCATTCCATCAAATACCAGTAAGAATAATTCGGAGCACCAGGCCCATCCCCTCAAGGAGAAAAACAATCGAGAACCCTTTATGTATACATCCAAACGCCCATTGAAACACGCACATCCCCCACAAGTACACTCGTCATCTCTCTCCTTCACATTCACACCAACACTCAACTCCCCACAGGCGTCCCACTCCGACTAAGCACACTAGCCGAACTATTAGTCCGTAGCACAGGCGTCGCGCTCCTACTCCTTTCCCTCTCGCGGTCCCTCTCCTCAGTCTTGACTCGCTCCCTCGCCTCCTCCACGAGACGCTTAGCCTCGCGTACATTGCGCATGGTCCTACTAAGCTTGCCCTCTTTGCCATCTTGGATCTTCTGCAATTCACCCCTCGCTTCGATATCCTCTTTAGTCTTGGTAACGAAAGACTTGAGGCTGACTTTGATATTCTGACGCAAGTCCTGGCCTTCGTCGAAAATCGCGTCGCTGTCGCGAATGGACTTTACATTTTCGACGCGGCGGGTGAGATAGAGAGTAGGACGGCGGGCGGCGGCGGAGGCGGCGGCGGCGAACTGTTCGCGACGTTGGGCGATGATGCGTTGGACTTCTTCTTCGTAGGCGGTCTCGTAGACGTTGATGTCGACGTTGGAGGGGGATTCGGAGACGATGCATCCGTCTTCGGGTTCGGGGAGGAAGTCTTCGCCTGTGCCGATGTTGAGGAACAGTGTATCTTCCAGTGGGTTGTGCGCGTGGCCTTTGCCGAGAGGTGTAGTTGGCGCTGATGATGAAGGGGCGAGGCCACCGGGAGTTGAGATGGAATGTATGGGCGCTGGCCGGATTGACATGTTCTCGTGGATGATCGTGGCTTCACTGAGACCTGGAGCCGTCGGCGTCGTGGGACTGTTAGAAGTAGATCCCTTGCTGGCTGAACGCTTCCCTGCTACCTCAGGTCGGAGACCAGGTTTGGTGTATGCCATGTCGTCCATGTTATGGGGAAGTCTCTGGCCCTTTTCGTCGATTTTGATCTGATGGTGTACACCCTCGGAGGAGAGGGCGCTCTCAACGGGTCGGCGGTCGTGTGTGTCTTGTGATTTTGATTTGCGTAGTGCTGATGGTCGCATGGACATGGGCGGCTGAACGATTCGCGAGGCACTGCCCAGTATACTTTCTATGCGGTCTGGTCGCCGTCTGAAGAGCAGCTGCTTGAACCGCTTCACTGCCCGTACCTATGCAGTTGTTAGCTCAAGAATGGCTACGATACTTTGATACCAATGCTTTCGCATGCGATAGGGAAGACGTGCACCTACCACTGTTACCAAGTGACCCATGTTGCCAGTGATGGCAGCATTGACTTCCTCATCGGTAGGCGGATCAATAATGATGGCGACGTTCTCCGACTTGGCTAATAAAGGGTCCGTCCCTTGTCGCGTGACCCACGGGTGTTCCTGGAAAGTCAGTCTTGCGCGATAGAGTTGGGCAGTCAACTCACTCTGATCTCTTCCATGGTTATCCTCTTCTTGGGGTCTTTGTCCATGAGCCTGATCAGAAGATCCTTGAGCTCGGGATTGCATTCGGTCTCAAATTCCAATGGGTCCATCCGTATTGATTGGTAAAGCTCGATCATACCGTGCTTTTCGAATGGTATACGGCCGAAGAGAAGGCAGTATAGTGTGCAGCCCATGGACCATATGTCGGCGGCCCTTCCAGAGACATGGCCATGTTTGGCAACGCACAGCTCCGGCGGCATGAACGCTGGCGAGCCCGCTGACTTGGCCGTCTTCATCTCGCCTTCCTTGTCGAACATTTCGGATACGCCAAAATCGACAATCTTCAGCACGTCCTCTTCGGTGATAAGGCAGTTGTCGGGCTTGATGTCTCGATGGATAATACCCTGAGCGTGAACTGGCACGTATTAGCATTGTCGAGCGAATGACCTGACCTCACGTACGGTACTCGAGACCCAGTATCATGTCTCTGAACCAACACCGACACTGCTCTTCGCTGTAGGGATCGGCGCGCTCCTCAAGACCAACTTGCATGACGACGCCTTTCTTGCACATCTCCATAACCATGTACAGCGAGTCCTCCTCTGGGTCGTCTAGCACCTCGATCAACGTGACGAGGTTCGGGTGGTGTAGCTTCTTCATGATGGCAATCTCTTCCTTGATCAGCTCGAAAGCATTGTTCTCTTCGGTAACCGAATGCCGGTGCAGCGGTGAATTGAAGCCTATGCCAGCAGGGAGCGCGCGCATTCGTTTCGCAGCGGTCGGTCGGCGCAGGAGATTGGACTGGGCGCGTTTCCGCAGTCGAGATTTGGAGAATTCCTTAACAGCCTGCGCGTTGATGCGTCAGCGAGAGCCAATGCCTGTACCTCGAGGGAACCCGCATCGTCTTGTTGGGGGCATGCGCCCGGGTGGTGCCTTCTCTTTCCGGTGGTAATCATGTCGAGAGAGCTGGTATCCTCACATATTCTTGGCCATACTGGTCGACAGCGAGATGGACGGCGCCAAAGGAGCCGCGGCCAATCTCCTGCTTCACTAGGTACTGGTTGATGCGGTGTTGGGCGCTGCCGTCATCTTCGCTGTTGCTGTACTCGGAGCGCGCATTGAATGTTTCCTGTGCTGTTAGAGGTGGCTCAGGGTCGCAGCTTCTTCATTCAGTGGGTCGCACCTTCACACGTCTCGTTGAGGAAGCGGCGCGCTTGTGGTGTCGTAACGGGCTCTGGTATGCGGGTGTTGACCTTGTCTAGCATCAGCTCCGGCCAGGACCAGCACCTCCGCGGGGTAGCCATGGCATATCCCCGGGCAACACGCACATAAACTTGACGGGGGGCGGTCGTCCGGCCTCGCTGACAGCTGGGACTTCTAGGGAGGGTTGCGATGTGTAGATGCGCAGGTCGGACTCGGATGGGCGCTTGGGTGGAGGTGTGGACGAGGGCGTGGGCGGGTGTGACATAACTACCTCGCAGTCGAGGGCACGGCAGATGCTAAGTACGTAGTTGATAAGATGGACACGGGCCTAGGAGACGGCTAGGGAGAAATAATATGGGGAAGTTCGGGGCGCTGGACTACGACGTTCCGACAGCCCAGGATGTCTTTTGCTACGGGGCCCGACTAGGAGGGGAGCGATGCAGCAGAGAGGGGGCCTTTCCTGACATTTCTTTCAGCCTCACCCGTTGACGGGCAATCACATCACCCCCATCCACCCACCGCACTTGGCGCACGCTGTCCCCACCGTCTAGGCTCTCTCGAGTTACCCACTCGGCTAGTGAATTGCGTATACACTCCTCATTAAACACGCTCCTACCTTGGCCGCCATATCGCGACGCTCAATTGGCACGGTCACCACACCCGCTTCCCTATCTCCAACACCACAAGCATAACACCACGCATACCAATAACCTCGCCCCATTGTCGCATCCTCCACGACGTCATACTCCCGCAATGGTCCTCTACAGCTTCTACATCTTCGATCGGCACAGTAAGTCGTCATGTGAAGTTGCGATCACCGCTTTGTACACGCGCTGACCGCACGTGCAGCCGAGTGCATCTACTCGCGCCGCTGGACGCCCGCCCGCCCAACCTCGTCCTCGTCCAAAGCTGCCGCCCGCCCGCCGTCTGGCGCCTCCATCGCGAGCAATGGCGACGTGGTCGCTGCCGTCCGCAAAGGCATGTCGCATTCCGACGACGAGAAGCTCGTCTTTGGCCTCGTCTTCTCCCTCCGTAACCTCGTCACCAAGCTGGGTGGCGCCGACGACACGTTCCTTTCGTATCGCACCGGCGAGTACAAGCTACATTACTACGAGACGCCTACGCGCATGAAGTTTGTCATGCTCACGGATACAAAGGTTATCAACCTGAGACAGTACTTGCACCAGATCTGGGCGAATCTCTATGTGGAATACGTGGTCAAGAACCCGCTTGCGCCGACGGAGCACCCTGGTGGCATTGGCGTTGCGAACGAGCTGTTTGAGCGGGGGTTGGAGGCCTTTATCACAGCGGTACTGCCAGTATGAACACGATACTTTGATTGGACTAACAATAGCAAGAGCAGCCCCGGGTAGAAAGTGATGGCACACGGCGCATCAAGGGTCTAGGAAGGCCGCCAAGTGTGTTCAGATAATATAGCTATAGCACCCTGAACCACGGCCACCCCTCAGGCGCACACACGAGAACGTCTCCACGCAAGCAACCCACAAAAAAGCTCTGCGGTCTTCACATGGCAACCGGCCGAACAAATGAACGAAGGACCGACATACACACAAGCTTCGAGCACACCGGGAGGGGCCGAGCAACCATGCACCCCCGACGCTCCCCGCCCCACATTCATGTACACAGCCTCACTCCAAGGCCAAACTACATGGCGCTATCTACGCAGCTCCACGAGCTTAGCTTGGACCGGCGGCCTGCAGCGGGGTATAGAGAGATGCAGTAGCAGGACAGCAAACAAATATACTATCCTCCATACACATCCATTTCCAGCCTCTTTCATCGCCTCTGGCATTTCGATTTTGAAACTGGGGAAACCCAAGCTTACTGTGAAAACCATGAGAGTTGTTTCGTACTAGGCTGGCATGGCGTGGTTGAGCAGACTAAAGACTGACTTTGATAGATTTGAGGTAATGTGAAGTTGGCCCGTCGAGGGAAGGACACATCATGCAACATCACTGATTTTCAGTCGTTCTTCTCATGTGTCACTCTGCTCGTTTTCGAATCTGGAAGGTTAAGAATTGGGAAGAAGGTGACGGGAGGACTTTCATTTGGCGAAGGTGAGGACACTTGAGTGCTGGTCATCACACCGGAATTCCGTGTTTTTTGGAGGAAGAGGAGACGCACCCATTCCTATCTTTCTTGTCTCGTTTTTTTAGTTTGAACTTCGAGCAGTGCGGAGGAGGAGCGGACATCTAAGTGTTATCTCAGCATTTTGATGGACTTTTAGAACATCAGCCTACTGCAAAACAGCGACTTTTTGGACATGAGGATACCAGTAGACGACAGCAGCCTTTTCATTGCCAAATACTCGACCGCTTTCGCGGCTCAGTCATGGAACGGAAATGAACAGGATTTTTTGGGAGAGAGCAGAGAAACAGTCATACAGGATGGGCTGCATGATTTTTGCGGATATAGTCAGAGATGCGCGGAAGAGAGACGAGCATATGGCATCAACATGTATATTTATACTCGATCTGAGTGGGGCAGAAGAAGACATGAATTTTTCGAAGGTGGGGAGTAAGAGAAGAGAAGCTGGCCATCTCATCGATCTTGCAAGTCATGTTTTCGGAGCAAATGATTGCTGCGTCGATGAGACTTTTGGAAGAGCAACAAGCCATGGAAAACATGTCCGCCTTTTTTGGAGGTTTGTTGGGAGGAGCGCGGAGGAGCAACCATAGTGAGTGTTTCGAGAGCTTTTATGGTTCTAATGGAGCAAAGTCGGGAAGAACAGATATGGGGGTGTATGGTACGGTATTGCGACAGAGACAGCGGCGCTCTCATATCTTGAAAGCGCGCATTTTTTTCGAAGGTTGCCCAAGTGGTCATTGTCCAGGAGCTAACCGGTTTTTGGAAAGAAGAAGAGGAGAGAACAGGCATGAAGCAAGGCTGTCCCGCTTTTGGAGTCCCGTAGGAAGAAGTGTGGAATGAGAGAGAAGAAGAAGAGTCGCAATAGATGCTTATATACACCCGCCCAGAGCCCACGCGGTGCTTATAGAGAGATCATGTGGCGTGTTTGATGTGCATGTATACTAATATCCATTCTTTTTGGTGGATCGGCGCGAGGGGTCGGTCTCCCCCATGACATTCTCAGTGCCGTGTTTTAATGCTGATCATATCATCGACTACTATTCGTTTTTGAAAGAGGGGAAAGAGGCGCACACCCATACCACGATTGATTCTTCTTTTGAGTGTACAGAGAAAGAAGTATGAAATATGCGAGAAGAAGACGAGCCGCCGAAGGTATTTATATACATCAGCTGGAGACCCACGTCGTCCGCATCGCGGAATACCATACTGCCTTTCGGAGTTGAGCGTCTCGGAAACAGAAGCGAGAGGACGGTCTTTCTCATGCCAGAGCCGCATATACTTATATGGTGTCAAGCATGTGTTCATGTGATTGAATTTTGAAAGACTGGCACAGCCATCGCTCGTACTTCTCTACGTTTTGGTAAGCTCAAGAAGAAGGTAAGGATAGGTGTAGTGAAGAGGACGCGCCAACAGCGGACTTTATATGCATGCTCAGCGCGGACCAACTCAGTGCTCATGGAAATGAGAGAAGTCATTTTTGCTCCCACATAGCCAAAAAGGTGGGCGTTTTGAGATGTTGAGAAGTAGGAGGCGATCTCACTCATGCAAGACGGCAATTGTGCTTTGTGTGCCGATCATAATGTCTTTACACGCCAGTTTAGAAGACAAGCATAGCCATCAAGTGTATATATCCATGTTTTGGTATATCAATAGATGAAGTGCTGACAGATGTAACGAGAAAGGCAGGCCGAACAACAGAGTTTATATACGCGACAGGGGTGTCACTGCTCAGTGCTCATGGCCAGCTCTATCTTCACTTTTGGTTCGCACATTCCTGGTCGAACCACTCATTTCGGTAATTTAGTACCAGTCACCCACCTCATGCATTCGGCTCTCATGGTTATGTTTCGGATGCCGATCATGGCGCCCTGCTTTGCTGTCTTTGGGAGAGGAACAACGCAACCATAGCGCAGAATATGCCAGATTTGGTGTTCCGATCGGAGAAGTACAGAAAGTTGTGGAAAGAGGAAGTCAAGCTTCAGAATAGTGTGTATATACACAGAGAGCTCGAAGCCCTTGGACACACATAGGTAGACTTTGACAGTCGTTTCAGCACATCATGGATTGGATTAGGGATTTTGGATCGGTGAATTCTGTCGACCGGATGCTCGGTCTCGCTCATGGACCGATCTTCCGCTGGTTTTGAGGTTCGGTCATGGTGAGATGGAGCGACTTTTTGGAAGGGGAAGACACAACCATAGCATGCCCCGGTATAAGTTTTGGAATAACGCAGTGAGAATTGCGAATGTTTCTGAGAAGAACAAGAACCGTCGTAGATCTTGCGTTTTATACACGGACAGCGCCATATCCATCCCCGCAAATAAAGTCAGACTCTCCACATAGAATCCAGCCTTTCGGCTTTTGGATTTGCAAGCGAGAGGGCGTTCTTGTTCGTGTAATCAACTTCTCCGTGCTTTGGTTCTGATCATATACTTGGCACCATGCCTTTTTGGAGAGAAGAGAACAGACATTTCTCTGATATCTCATATTTTGGATGATAGAAAGAAGAAGTGTAGAGGAGAAGAGAAGCCAGGAACTGACGTTTTATACACGGGATGCGTAGCACCATCACTATAGGCAGTGTCGGCTTCAAGAAATTAGATCCATCATTGCTCCTTTCTAGATTCTGAGCCGACAGAGATCTCCAGCTCATGTGTTTGGTCCCCTCTTCTTTCGTCGCTCGACATGTCCAGGGCAGTCATTGTTCTTTTGGATAGGGAGAAGGCGAAAGAGCCAACATGATCCGAACCACTCGCCGTTTTGAAATCTGTGAAGGAGAAGTATGGAGCGGAAGAGAAGTCGAAAGCTGTGATTTATATACACAAGGCGTGTGAAGCCATAGCGAAGGTCACGATTCTTTTCTGTACATCACAATGCAGGCAGGTTTTTTCAGACTTTGAGCAAGACGTCAGTCTCACTCATAATTGGATCGTACTCTGATTTCAATGACTGCCATGACACTGGTAGCTAGCAGGCAGGAAGGGAGAAAGCGGCCATGTACGGGAGCTTCTCAATCTTTGGTTTTCGGTATCTCGTGAGAAGGAGTGTAGAGAGGAAGTGATAAGATAGTAACGAGGGGTTTATATGCGCGTACAGCGAAGACTCTCACCGTGCTCATCCCATTCTTCAGTTCTGTTTTCTTGTATATTGTCATCGGGTCGCAGCTTTCGAGCTGATAGGCCACTGCTCGGTCCGCTCATATGTACGGCAGACGCAGCTTTCCGATTCTTGTCATGAGGAGGCGCTAAAGAATTTTTGGAAAGCAGAAAGCAGACATTTGAGTGAGCTCGCCATCTTCGAATGTAGCTGGGAGAAGCGTAGGGAAGAAGGAGTTTTGCAGCTCCCGCTTTATAAGGCGTTGGCAGAAAACCAACGGCGGGCACATGTAAACCGAGGGGTATAGCTTCTTGAAACATTATCATTTTGACATGGTGATTCCCGGGTCAATCATCGGAAAGGTCTCTCTCTTCATCATAAAGGAGAAACCTCCTCTTTTCCGTTTCTCGACATATCAAGATGTCGTGCCCTTTTTGGGAGAACAGAGAACAACCATGCGATTTGGAGTATGTCGTTTTTGTTACCCGTCAAGGAATATCTGGTAGAAGGAAGAGAGGGTGCAAGGTGTGATTGATATACGCAAGCGAGGACGGGAAGAACACCAAGTGCCCATGTAAGCCAAGTAACACGACTTCAACGTGCCGTACCTCTGTGTATCTTTTTTGGAGTTCCCAGCAACATAAAATGGATCGATCTTCTCTTTTAGACCGGGAACTTCCAGGTTCTCGTCATCCCGGTCTCAAGAAACTGTTTCGGACAACAGAAGACAGCCATGGAGATAGGGGATGCATGTTTCAGATATGCTAAGGGGTGATAGAGCGCAGGAAAGAGGAAGGTTGGGTAGCAGAAGGCCGTGGTTCTTATACGCCAGCAGCGACGAACGCACGAGTACTCATGGCATAGTCATAGTCAACTTTGGGTTTCGTTCATGCATCGGTCACCCTGGTGTTCCGTATGTTCCAGGGAAAGGTCGGACTTGTTCATGACGTCGTTTTCGTTCGGCTTTATGGACGCGCATAGCATCCTGGAATGCCTTTTTCGGAAGAAAACCGCAGCCATATCTTTGCGAAGCCGGCGTTTTGGACAAAGCTGAAGGAAGTAGATGTTTGAGAGAGAAGGACAAGTTCGGCGGTCGTAGTCTATATACACTGTTGAGGCCGCCTCAACGACCATGGGAAGTAATTGTGTGCTTTTTTACTCATGTTTGCCGAGTACTTCGCCGAGTTTTATGGAAGTGTCGGTGCCAGGCTGGCCTTTCTCATGATGCTTGACGCTTAGCGTTTGGGATTTTTTTCATGGCAAGGTACCACTGGGCAATTTGGAAGGAGAGGAACAGCCATAGGAGGCTGGACAGTCTTTTCGGGAATGTCTTCTGGTAAAGGTATAATGTAGAGTAATAATGAATGAAGTCGAGAAGTGTCTGGTATATATACACCTAAAAACCCAGCCCGAGAGCTTATCCATGATACACAAATTTCTCCTGTTTTGAAACCAACAGAAGGTCTTTCAAACTAGGCTTTCAACTCTGGGAGAAACGTTCATGCACATGTTGCATGAGACCTTGGAAGCTTTTTGCGAGCCCGAGAATATGAGCACAATAACTGTAGTTTCCGACTTGAGAAAGAAGCATAAGTCGTATAACTGCAGGTTTCTGAGAGCAAAATCATCAACAGAACAAGTTCATCTTTTGGGTAATTGTGATATCGAAGACGCGGCAATATTAGGTGAATTTGGGGGAAGAGAGAAGGAACATTTCGGGTTCATCTGCGTGTTTGCAAAAGCACAAACATGGGTGCGTCTTCCTTATGTTTTGGTGTGTAAGATCAACCAAGTGAGTGTTAAAATCTCAGAGGAGGAACAGGAGAGTGGTGTCTTTATAGCCTTGCCCCGAGCAGGCGCATTGGCGTTACGTATCTTGTTTTGTATGTCAAACATGTAGTAGAGGCATAGTGGCCAAAGAAGGAGAGGACAGCATGGCACGTAGAATTTCGTTTTTTCGGAGCGCGCGCATGAGTCCTTTTGCGCTGTCTTTGTTGAGGAATGCAGAGCCGTGATACAAACGCCGAGGAAGAAGGCAGGAACACATGTTGTTTCCCTAAGTCTTTTGGAAGACGCAGAGATCATAGCGGCGACGAAGCTCGTTTTGAAAGAACAGAAAAGAGCGTGGCTGGTTGAGAGACGAGTAATTTCGCAAGCAAAGTCGGTGTTCGTGAAGGATATTGCTAAGCCCTTCCGGAGTCGGCGTATTAGGCGCCGGTCGGACGACTACTGGTGGATGAAGCCGTATAATGGAAGCTTCAGTGCTCCGGGAGGAGACAGAAGCATAAAGGTGGCGGCATAGTCTTTGCAAAGGCACACACATACAGCAGCTCGATATGCATTTTGGTAAATGAAGGGTTGTAGTCATGACAACAAAGTCGCAGGAAGCCGAAGCACATGGGCCCAATCGAGGTTCTTTTTGTGAAGACGACGACATGATGAAGTCGATTGTGATTTTTACATGACAAGACGGGCTTGCATCAACTAGCCCGCGGCGAAAGCAGAAACATCGGCAGTACATATCTTCGTTTTGGACGGCGCAGACATACTTCATATCTCTCATTTCTTCGCGCAATAAACAGGTCATACAGACATAAAAGTCCCAGAAAAAAGCCAAGGGCATCAAATGTGCGTACGCAATTTTGTAACTGGGCAGACATGCTACATAACTGCTGAATTTTCGGTATGTAAAGGTGGCATTGTTGGGGGAGGAAGTTATTCACACGTTCCAGATCGATTTAGATCTTAAAATCAGGAGAGCTGCATAAATACGTTCGCTCTTACGTTTGGCTAGCTAGAGGAAGGAAGATACGAAGACTAGATTTTTCGGGAGCGCAAACATGGCAACTTCCTAGAGAAGTTTTGGTAAAAGAAAAGTTGCTGGTACTGGTAATTAAGGAAGCAATGTGCTAGGAGTGAGTTTGATCTATGTCGCGAGGCTAGAGGCGCCTTGTGCATAAAGGTCCGCACTGATGGGTTTCGAAAGAGAGAAGAACATGCCTTTGTTTCGGATGATTTTAGGAGCGCAGACATAGGTATCGGGATGTGTGTTTTTGGTCAATGAACACAGCAATGTTTGAGAAGGAAGCAAAGTCAAAGGTGGTGACTTTATATGGTTCCCAAGGGCAGCGGCGCCTTGCACATAGAGGCGTGACATCTATGCTTCTCGGAGAAAGGAACACAGACATGATGATTGGTCATTTTGAGCAGCGCAAGCATGGCCATTTCGAACCTGTGGTAATCGACGAAACCGCCGTTGATGAGTACGACAAGAAGCTGGATGATAGCTTTATATCGACAGTGGAGCGTGGAGAACACCGCATACGCGGCTGTACGTATTTTTGGAAGGAAGAAACATCGTTGATTTGTTTCAGCATTTCGAAACCACAGGCATGAACGTAGCGATGTTCGGTTTTGGTAAATAGAGTATGCTATGTTGGAAAAGGAAACAACCATGAATGTCGTAGCTTTACATCGAAAGCACAGCCAGGAGAGCACCACATTCACAGTTGCGTCTTTCTTTTGTGAGACAGGAACATATTGGCTGACTTTGTTAAGTTTAGAGAAGTAGACATGCAACAGTTCGTCTCTGTATTCGGTAATAAGAGCGTGCTTTATTGAAGGATGAAGAAAGGTTCGCGACCGTCGCTTTATATCGACAGCAGAGCTAGGAAAGCGCCGTCATGGCCTTGCAGATCGAACTTTTGGAAAAGAGAATTATCCCATAAGAGTGAGGCGACTTTGGAAACACAAACATTTCTCGGTTTTGCATTTATTTTGGTAATGCACAAAGAGATGTGTTGAAGAAGAAGATCTCGTGCGGGATCGTGGCTTTATATAGAGGTTCAACATAGCCACAAGAGCGCTGCATCGAGGGCACGAAAGGCTCTTTGAAGAAGAGAGTGATCCCATGCAATTCAGAAATCCTTAGCGACACAGACAAATATAGGTAAGGTCTGTATTTTGGTAATCGAGAACGAAGAATGTCGGCGTAGCAAGGAACCGACCGACCGACACATTGTATGCACCTGCGGCGACTTCAGAAAAACGAAGAACATGACATATGGGGTGAGTGATTTTGAAAGTCCGCACACATGCTTCTATCTTCTTGTATTTTTAATAAGACACGGCGTGTGTGTTGAGGAAGAAGGCAGGGTGTTGAAACCTCAGCTTTATAACGATTGTGGAACTAGACCAGCAGTCCATGGTTATGGGTACTACCCTTTTCCAGAAGAGCAGAGGACATGATCGAGCATGACGCATGTTTCAGGAACTGCAAACATGTTCCGATGTCTCACGATCTTTTGAAGAAAGACGGAATGTGTGTTGAGGAAGGAAGAAGAGTGCCGGAGAAGTGGTTTTATACCGCTCGAGGTGCAGAGGAGGAGTTCATGATAAACCTCTCCAAAGGGTTTGGAAGAGCGGAGAACATGTAACAATCCGTTGTTCCTTTTGTAAAGGCGCAGACATGGCGAGCTGGACTATTACTTTTGATGAACCGAAGCAACGAGTGGTGATAAGGAGGAGTAGTCCGCAAGCCCCGGCGTATTTATATGTATCGAGAGAGCGGAAGGCGATCCATGGATGTTCGACTTGATATGTTTTGGAAAGAGGGGAGGACATCCTGGTAATCGTATAGCTTTTCTGCGGGCACCAACATGGGTTGAGAGCATCTAACTTTTGGTAAAGTGCGAAGTGTGTGTTGATAAGAAGCAATGCTTTCCGACGCAGAGTATCGACGTATGTCGCGTGATGTTGCGAGCGACCCATGTGTTTCTAGAGTCCCTTTTTTGGAGGAAGAAGCGACATTTGCTTTGCTTCAAAGTCTCTTGAAAGCACAGACATTTGTCGTTCGTGCTCACCTTTTTGGAGAAGGCAGACATGATGAACCCGGATCTTTGTTTTGGTGAATGGAGGAGAAGTAAGTATCGATGAGGGCTATGCGCCCAATCGGCAGGTTTATATATGTCGCAAGACGAGCGAGAGCGAGTCATGTTTTCGATTTTGCACGCATTTACAGACGGCCATGGATAGCGGCCAACATATCTTGTTTTGAAGCCAGGGCTGCGGATGTACTCAGCCAGGGAAAGACATGGGAGGGGAAATATGCGACTTTGGTTTGGAGGATACAGCGTTCTGCCGTAGTAGAACATGAGTCACAAAATACTCGAGACCGCCCATGGCCATAGAAGACGTCGACTTTTCGAAACTGGCGAGACATCGGACGGACATGTATGAATTTTGGAAAAAGTGGAAGTTTTTGAAGCGCTCAGCCAGGGAAAGACATGTCCTAGCTCAGAATCCATTTTGGTGTTTCGAATTATTGAGAAAAAGATTTGGAAGATATATTGAATGGAAGACGCACAATTTTATATCTACGAGATCGTACGCTAACCCCGAAGCTGTTCAAGCGCGAGAATCGTCGTCTATGACTGATACATGTGTATGGCCGTGTGTAGAGTATCGCTGTGCTGGATGGTGCGGGAAGGAGAGCTGCTGCACATGGTACTTCCATTGGCTTCTTTGAACCTAATCAGAGAACCTGAACGATGCGAAAGAAGAACTTTTCGCTGTCGTTAGACCACATTCCAGAGAATCCGAATGAGGTGCTTTTGCAACAACATCTTCTGGTGGGGGTAAATCATATGACACATTGTACTCCGTCACCTCGCCCTGGTCTTCGTTGATGCTCGTGAGACTAGAATAGAATCAAGGGTTATCGAAATACACCGCATAGGGCGTTGAAGATCGCAATCGCACTGGGGAAGATGATGAGAATATATCGAAAGCTGGTCATTCTTATCTTCACCGACACTGACTGTCGTCGATGGCTTTCTCTCGAACGTGGCTTTTGTTTCTACCAACAGACGGGCACGTGGAGCAATCCATCGCCCTTAAGGTACCGGCCCTATGTCAGGGCACTACCCGCACAGCCGGATCCGAAATTCGCGTAAGTCGCGGTCAGTGTGATGAACCAGCATCCAACGAACGTGCGGGTACTTGCGTCGCGTGTGTGAAGTCTATCCTCTGGGGTGAATTAGCCAATCAGCGTGAGTTCAGCCGCCACGAGCAGCAGATGTCGTTTCGAGTCGCGCAGCAAGTCAGGAACGCGGTCGCAAATCGCCCGCTTACCCGGGCCGAGTCAATCCACATAGGAGCCTGGTCGTGTGTTACCTGACGGCAGCGGGTGAAGTGCCAACTGGTGGTTGCTGACCGTTGAGCGCTCAGCATGGGGCGAAGATCTTGGCCCGATCATTGCCACGAAGGTCGATTTGAGCGCATTATTGTTCCGAGCAGTGTGCCTGAGACTGCAGGGCGAAGGAACAACAAGACACGTTACGAAGTCGATCACGCGCATGCCAACCGCAGCCCAAGATTACGGCAGAGAAATGACGAGTGCGCGGTAATCCGCGTAGCGTGGCCTCTAGGAAGGGCAGTTGAGACGACTCCAGAGTATACGCCGCAACCAATAAGGAGGGGTTTGGCTAGATGCAACCTTGTATTGTGTAGATCCGAGTGAATGGTTCCTTCCGTCGTAGAGGGCAATAAGAGGTCAGTGCGAGGATGGAGCAGCTGTAGCCGTTGGTGCATAATGGCTTGCAGGATGCAGCGAGGTTGCTGCACGACAGCTCGCCCTTTGACTTGGAGCGGCAGCTGCGGTATTTGTTAGTGGTCGGGAGAGGGTACCAGGAGTGTTGCGATGCATGGGGCTGGTGTAGCGAGTTGCGGTGTGCATGGTGAAGTGGATTGGGAGTGGTGGGGAGGAGACGATGAGGGGCGCCATCTCAGGTTGCTGCATGGCTGCAATGCGGGGCACAAGGTTTGAGGAAGTGCCCCTCTCCTTGTGTATCGCGGAAGTGTAAATAATAGTTGATCAGGTGTAAACAAAGGCTTTCAGGCTCTGTAATTCGCGCGGTCTCTGGAAATTGCTGCATGAGATGACCTCTCCTCATTGACCAGTGTCGAGAGTGGCTGACCAAGCATTTGTGAAGCTGTGCGGGACAGGACCGAGGTGCAGCAGCGCTTGATGGAATTAGCTTGGGCTCGACGATAGTATTTGCCGGCGCATGTTTCGGCGGACCTCGGGAATGGAGGAAATGGTGACAAACGGGATCATGGAAGGGGCCCTGATGGTGCGTCACAGTGCTTGGTGGAAGCAGAAACCAGTCAGATGGTAGTGGGAAGATGTCATGCTCCGGATTGGGAATATGTCTCAGGGAATTTGATGGTAGCCATACGTCAGCGGAGTGGAAGGCAAGCTGGCAACGCTCCACTGTGAGCTCATATACTGTAAGCCATGAGATGGGTTTTACTGTTATTGAAGCCAGCAGTATATGGTAATGCAACAGAGTCGACAATAAAGACGGCTAAGCATGTGCCGTTTCTTGTCATTGCTAGGACAAGGCTTCTTCGCCGATGGCCCGCACACTTGTGAGATTGCAGCGGTCAACTGCGACGACTGGCGTACATGAAGAAGATGAAAATCGCGCAAGCCAGGCCTGTTGCGTCAAGACGTACACGGCTTCGAGGCAGTGCACACTGACCCATGGGTTACCCCTCGCACACCTGAATATTAGTTGAATATTAGACGTCAGGCCTCGTGAAGAGATTCCGAGATTCCTAGTCCCCAAGCCCGCCGCGCTCGCTGTCGTGCTGCCCATCGCGGATACCGGCCACGCAGCCCTCGCCCGCCCAGCCCACGACATCATCTGCCGCTGATCCGCATTTGCTCGGCACGCGTGCACAGCCACTCTGCTGTGGCTCCGGATCCCGTGGTGGACGCAATTTGAAGCCGCCCCAGACCTCACCGCGACGGCGTTTGTCAGCCCGCCCACGCCTTTCACACTGCGCGCACCTGCCCGACCTGCCCGCTCGCGCCTGGCGACGACTCCTTCACAGTCACCGTGTTTTTGCACTACAAATCGCCCCACGCGCGCCTTCCGAACCTCATCTCCACCACCACCCGCCGACGCAGATACGCCGTTTTGACCGCCGTACAATAACAGCACCTGGGCTTTTTGCCCGCGAGACACCTGCGTCTCCAAACCCATATTCCCCATAGAAAAGACCCACACCACATCCTAGCCGCGCCGGCCAGCGAGAGACGAAAAGCAAGGAACATGGCGGCTCCCACGACCAACAACCCACCCAGCACGGCGCTCAAATCTGCGGGCTCGCCGTCCGCCTCTGCCTCGACGGCCTCTTCAGTCCACTCGCAGCCCGACACCACCGTCGTCCTTCCCCAGCCCGTCGTCCACCAGTCTGGCGCCAGCAGCGTGCAAGCCGCCGCCGAAGCGCTGCTCAAGCCCAAGAAGCCCACCATGACGTCGCGCCTCAGCAGCATGATGGGCATCAAGACCGCCCACATGGACAAGAACGGCGACGTCAAGGCCACCAACGGCACCTCGCCCAACGGCCGCCCCCAGCCTGTGCGCCAGGGCTCCGTCACGAGGAAGGAGGGGCCCGGCGCGCCCTACAAGCGGTTCTGGCTCAACGACGACGGCTCCCACGAGCACGTCCTCAAGGTCGCCAAGCGCCAGGAGAAGCTATCCGACATGTTCCAGAGTCTCATGCTCGGCAAGAAGAAGGGCGACAATGCCGAGGACCAGCCGCTCAGTCTCATGTCAAATTGGGTCGACGTCATGCGCAACGAGAAGGAGAAGCTCGCCGAGCAGAAGAACGCCGTCAACGCCCTCCCGCAGACACTGGTCCAGAAGTACGGCAAGTGCCAGGAGGTCGTTGGGCGCGGTGCCTTTGGTATCGTCCGCGTCGCACACAAGCAGGACCCCAAGGACTCGAAACGAGAGCAGCTCTATGCCGTCAAGGAGTTCAAGCAAAGACCCGGCGAGTCGGCCAAGCGGTACCAGAAGCGCCTCACATCCGAATTCTGCATATCCTCTTCGATGCAACATCCCAACGTCATTACCACGCTCGACCTGCTCCAGGACGAAAAGGGCACATACTGCGAAGTTATGGAATACTGCTCTGGGGGTGATCTGTACACGCTCGTCCTCGCAGCTGGCCAGCTCGAGGTGGCCGAGGCAGACTGCTTCTTCAAGCAGCTGATGCGCGGTGTAGAGTACATGCACGAGATGGGAGTTGCACATCGGGACCTGAAGCCCGAGAACCTGCTCCTCACCACCCACGGGTCGATCAAAATCACAGACTTTGGCAACGGCGAGTGCTTCCGCATGGCCTGGGAGAAGGAGGCACACATGACAGCCGGTCTCTGCGGCTCAGCCCCCTACATTGCGCCTGAAGAGTACGTGGACAAGGAGTTCGACCCCCGTGCCGTCGATGTGTGGGCTTGCGGCATCATCTACATGGCCATGAGGACCGGGCGCCACCTCTGGCGTGTGGCTCAAAAAGGCGAAGACGAGTTCTTCGACCGCTACCTCGAGGACCGGAAAGAGGAGGAGGGTTATCGACCCATTGAGGTATTGCGAAGAGTGAGTCTTAGCCTAGATCATTTTTGGAATTTTGCTAACAACCCCCAGCGACAATGTCGTAACGTCATCTACTCAATCCTCGATCCTATACCTGCCCGCCGCCTGACTGCGCACCAAGTGCTCGCTTCTGAATGGGTCTCCGAGGCCAAGGTCTGCCGTGCAGGCAACGAAGGCTTCTAGGCCACTTGATTACGGCTGGACCTCCATATTCTTAGCCTTCGTCCTCGCTCACACGACACGGATCTTGAGCCATTTGTCTGGATGTTTGCGTTCGTTTCTTGACTTGGATTTCTTATTTTGGACATACCCCCTTTACGCCCGATGCCACAGCATAGCGAGATTTTGGGCATCGGCAGCTTGTTGCACTCTCGTATGGCGTTTTCTCCTCTCGGCATCAACGGATCACCATAACGATACACACGAGTACTAGATGATGGCGTATGACGTTGCAGAGCGATGGTGGCGGACTGTACGGTTTGGGTGTAGACCTTCGCTCGCTTGTTAATGGGTACTGCGGCTGCATAGGGTAGAGCAGCTTCATGAAATTCTATACGAAAAGCACGCATCTTGTATATGAGCGTGCCGCGTGCCACGCTATCAGTCATGACCCTGCATATGTCTACCATGCATTTACACATCTGAGCAACCTTGAAACATGACGTGCAGAGTGACATGCAGATGCAAACATTCCAGATGGCATGTGATGGACGTGAGTCAAGTATGGCGGATATCTCTATCTCTTGGCAACGTCATCGCTTAAACATTCCAAGGTTGGAGGCGCCGCAGCCATTCACTAGGCAAGCGGTGAAACAATCAAACGTGTCTTGAGGAACGCGAACGCCTGTTCACGCCGCGCCTGCAACCCCAGCTCCTCCTGGCCTACCCCATGTTCCTCCTCGACTTCACTGGGCGGCTCGAAGAAATGCAACCAAGCAATGCTCACGACTGGCACTCCGCTCCGTAATTGGGCTCTCTTCCTGCTGCTATGCAGCGCACCCGCGTTCACCCTCGCTGAGGCGGCGAATGAGGCGCCTACCGTCGAATCGAGCGCTACTGCACACTCAGGTGCCACGACGCAACATACCTCTACCCCCGCGCCTTCGCCCACGCCCTCATCGTCGCCGTCACCGTCGGCCGTCCGGAGATATACCTCGAGTCACAGCACGTGTCCGTATCGCACTATAAACTACATCACGCATACGCTCCCGCAGCAATGCGCAAAGACGAGCTGGTCAGCGCCCGCCGAGGCAGGAGCGACCAATGGTACGGGCGCTGAGGAAGGAGCTCTAGCTGGTCTACAGACTCCTATACCTGGTTTAGATGTAGGAATAGAAGGCATTGCAGGAGACCAGGGCGCAACTCCAGTAGCCACCCAGGCCGATCCGACTGGCGCAACCTCAACTGCATCCAGCAGCGACAAAGCGAGCGCAGAGCCGGAGTTTGACTTGGAGGCAGACTCGCCATTCGACAACGCCAACTTCCTCTCCTTTGACGAATGGAAGAAGAGGAACCTGGCCAAGGTCGGTCAATCGCCAGAAAATGTCGGACAGGGACGGGCAGCAGGCACAGACCAAGCCGCACGGCGACGACCCGTAAACGTCAACGCCCTAGACTCGCTCGGCGACGAGGGCGAGATATCTATCGACTTCAGTGGCTTTGGGTCACCGGACGACGAGAACATAGCGAACAACTTCCAGCACGGCAAACAGAGCGCTGATACCTCAAAGGCTGCTGGTGGAGAGGGCAAAGTCGCACCAAACTCATTCGCCCTCAGCAAAGATGCGGGCAAGACGTGCAAGGAGCGCTTCAACTACGCCTCATTCGACTGTGCAGCTACAGTGTTGAAGACCAACAAGCAGGCGAAGAGCTCGTCTTCCATTCTGGTCGAGAACAAGGACAGCTACATGCTGAACATATGTTCTGCAGATAACAAGTTCCTCATAGTAGAGCTCTGTGACGACATCCTCGTGGACACCATCGTTCTCGCTAACTACGAGTTCTTCTCCTCCATGTTCCGCCATTTCAGGGTGAGCGTGTCCGATCGCTACCCTGTGAAGATGGAGAAGTGGCGTACGCTGGGCACGTTTGAGGCACGGAATTCGAGGGACATCCAGCCTTTTCTGATTACCGAGCCGCAGATCTGGGCGCGGTATCTGCGTGTGGAGTTTCTGACTCAGTTTGGGAATGAGTACTATTGCCCGCTTAGCGTTTTGCGTGTCCATGGTACGACGATGATGGAGCAGTTCAGGCAAGAGGAAGAGGAGGCGAGAGGGATAGAAGATGATGAGAATCTGGAGGCTGAGGGCGTTGAGGTCAAGAAGGCGGCTGAGGATAGTGGGCCCCTGCCACCAGAGGAGATTCCGATCGAAGCGGTGAAGGAGCTCAGCACCAACTCGGAGGCCTCAGCGGCGAGCGACGTTGCTCAGCGAGATGTGTCTCCGGATGTCAAGTCTGAGTCCCCTCCTAATGATGTGCCATACGGAGGTCCTCCGTCGCCTACAGCCATCGTGGAGCCAGTCGATAACCCCCAGCATCAGTCTGTGTCGGACTTGACGTCCATCTCATCTCCGTCGGTGACAGACAATCACGAAGTCACCAGCAATAACAGTACGGCTAGTGGGGAGACGAAGCCAGCTGATGTTCCTTCGGCAAGTCCAACAGAATCCGCTCCGCAAGCTCAGAGCCCTACTTCTGAAGCTTCTACGATCAACCCTTCAAGTTCTTCGTCCCGAGTTGATAGCGCTGCAACACAGACCGCGAACACGGCAGGCTCCTCTTCAAGCAGTCCAGCAGTAAAGCCATCGAACAACGGCACTGTTGTAAGTCCGCCATCGCAAGGACGAGGGTCATCTACACAGCCAAATGCGCCAGCACCCTCAACGCAAGAATCGTTCTTCAAGTCGATCCACAAGCGTCTCCAGTATCTCGAAGCTAACAGCACGCTCTCACTACAATACATCGAAGAACAGTCCCGCGCTCTCCGAGATGCGTTTGTGAAAGTGGAAAAGAGGCAACTGGCAAAGACGGAGAAGTTCCTGGACCATCTTAATAGTACGGTTATGCTAGAACTCAAGAGCTTCCGCAACATGTATGACCAGCTATGGCAGAGTACGGTCATCGAGATAGAGAGCATGAAAGAGCGTCAGCAGTCTGAAATCGGCGAGATAGGCACTCGTCTGAGCCTAATGGCGGATGAACTCGTCTGGCAAAAGAGGATGGCCGTTGTGCAATCTACCCTTCTACTTCTTTGCCTGGGTCTGGTCCTCTTCGTCAGATCGGGTACTCTAGGATCCACAGCCGATGTACCAATCGTACAGCAGCTAGGCAACAGGTACACCAGTTTCTTCGAGTCCTCGCCTCCGCGCAGCCCACCAGATACATCAGGCATGGCAAGACAACGCCGTACTTTCCGCAACATGTGGAAGAGCGACGCGTCTGCACACCTCAGCGACCACCACCACAATGACAGTGACGGCGGTGGTCAACACAACCTGTCTGATGCCGAAACCGATGGTCTGAGAAGTCCGGTACAGATCGAGTATAGTCCACCTACGCCCACGACACCTACCACTCATTCTGCCATACACAGAAACGGCGATCATCGAGACGAAGACATGTCAAGTCCACCTATCCGCGTAAACGGTATCCACAATGACCAAGACAATCCTGCACACGACGATAGAAAAGAAAATATCCCTCCAACACCTACGTCGGCAGTATCGAACGCAGAAGACCAAGCCGCTCGAATACAAGTCCTAGAAACGCAATCCGGCCCTGCGACGCCTAATGGAACGAGGGATAGTAGACCGAGTTGGGAAGAGGTAGATCGTGCGATGGATTTGTTGAAGGCGGAGGAAGCCGGGCAGCAGGGAAATACCCAAGGACCAGGAAAAGCGGAAGACTTGGTGTCAAGAGGTTCGCTGGATTCGCCAAGGTCGCCGGGCTCGCCGGGGAGTATAGGGAGTCCGGGGAAGAAGAGAAAGAAGAAGGGTGGGAGCAACGGGAACGCGCATGGTGGTGGAGGTGGGCTTGGGAATGGAGTTGCTAGCGGGGGACAGGGGAAGAAGAAGAGGAGTCCGCTGCGACGGAGTCATAGCAACTTTGATGGGGCGGGGGGTAGCGGGGAGTGATGTCTGGAACCTGATGGGCGCACGATGTTCTTTGGTATCCAGAAAGAGCGAATTGGTTTTGCATCGTTGGCGCATAGGGATGATGGCGTTTGTATTAGCATTGCTATACTTCACTCGAAACAGAGATTGAGGTGGTGTATATAGTGGTGATCGGATACGCATATCGTCGCACACTTATCCCCTCGAACATGTTCATGATACTCCACACCTTCGTCACGTCTTCACATCTTGACAACATTTTCCATCCCATCTCACATCAAACTCCTTCCTAATCAAGTAACTTCTTATAAAACCGTTGATCCCAGTTTCACCCTCCTACACTCCAACCACCCTGTACGTCCCCTCCTACTTGCCTTCAACGCACACGCGCATGTCTATATCTTTGCTATGTGTACATCCGCTACTCAAAATTTGTTGACTGTCCGCGACATCTAAAGCTTAAAGCTTTACTAGAATGGGAAAGCTATAGCGCCGAGCGGTTGAGATGGTGGATATAAGGGAGGTGATGGTCGTGGTGGAGGTCTGGGATGTTGCCTAATCGGGTAAGTTGTAAGAAAGCGTGGATGACGGTGAGCTCCCATGGGCGTGCTGGGCGCACTGGGCGGGCTGGGAGCGAGATAGGAGCGACCTGGGCGTGCTGGGCGTACTGGGCGGGTGGTGCGAACGGTGCGAACGGTGCGTATCTGGCGAACAGCGCAAACCTCGCGAATTGCGCAGACCGCGCGAATCTGGCGGCCTGCGCGACCACGGCGACCACAGCTACCCCGGCGAGCAGCGCGGCCAGGGCGGTCATAGCAAACCTCGCAGCGGCGACGGCAAGGTCGAGTAGGGCGTCGAGGGCGCGCAGGAGCACGAAGACACCTCGCCGTAATCCACACTTGAGCTAAACCTTCTTAATCGGGTAGTAGGCTCGAAGTTTGTATGGGATGGGATGTTTGTTGTGATGGGGGTTTTCGTGCGAAGTTCTTGGATTTGATGTTCTGTGTCTTTGGACGGATAGGCAACGTAATCGTAGAGGTAGTCGGAAGCTGGTTTAGGTAGGTGTCGATAGTAGGTGAATATTGTCTACCAAGATGTCGCCGCGCCTACGACCTCCAGATACATCACCATCTACAGTCCCGATCAGGCAGGTTCGCTGTAAAGTGTATATTGCAGCAAATGTCACAACCTCCCTACTATCACCACCGTTGTCGTCCGACCCTGGTTCTCAGAGGGGTCGGACGTTGGTGTTGCGCGTTGTCTGACGTACAGGCCGAATTAGGCAAGTTTTCAAAAGCCGTCGATTGCGGCGTCTGCAGAGTTACCATAGGCCTTCGTTGTCTGAGCTTGCCAAGACAATAACAGGTCGTCCGCGCTAGAGATTGCAGTGCAGCATCTACCAACTCACTGCCTATTTTCAGGCTTGAGATCTTGGCCCTAACTTAGACTTCGCAAGCAGCCGCATTCGTAGCGCACATCTGCCTTCCTGTCTGCTGTCGCACAACAAGGCTAAGAACCAGCCTTGTCGTTCTGACTGCTCTTCTGCGCTAGAGATTGCAGTGCATTACCCCCAGCTTTTGTAGGTCCCTTCGGCTTGCTATCGCACAAGGCTGCGAGTCATCCTTGTTGTTCTACTTGCTCTTCCACGCTAGAAATTGCAGTACTGACCGGTTGCCATGCACCTAGGTAGACCTGCGTCAAAGTTCAAACATGAGCTCACCAATCGTGTGTCGATACCTTCCTTCCCACCACGTCAGGCTGATCTTAAGCCTTGGCCTCGCCTGCTCTTCCGCGCTAGAGATTGCAGTGCAAAATGAGGTTTCGGTCCCCACGGAAACACAGGTGATATATGTATAGCCTCTCAATCTCGACTCTCTGGCATCCAGCCTACACTGAATATTGCAGTACAATCACTGCGTGCTACAAAGAGACGAGAAAACCTGAAAGCGTTCTTCAATGTTTAGCGTTGAATGCTCCACTACTCCTCTGCTGCAGAGACTATTATGAAGTGTAGAGCCATATGTAAGCAACCTCGCAGCGATTTCCAGCAGCTCTGTCAATGACGAACGTCAGGATGTTTCTGATCCTCTGGTCTCATTCAAAGTATCCCTTTTAAGGTTCTTGGCGATTTTCTGGCATTGGTAAGCACTGCGGAGTCTTACATGTGGGTTTCACATGGATCTTCGGTCTTCGTCTTTTAGCCTCGTCCGCTCAGCTATTCTTCTACGCTAAAGATTGCAGTGCAACCGATGTCTCAAAACCCTATCGCAGATCACAGGGATGAAGCGTTCGCTGTTGGCCACAACCATCTACACAGCCTGGTGTGGATACCTTCGGGCTGGTCGCCCGCGCTAGAAATTGCAGTGCAAATTATGGGGGCCGAATCTGCTGGAGTCGTTATTCACTTCTGCCTTGCCATCCCATCCCACGTTTCCTGGTCCTTCGCCATATATCATATTGCAGTGCATTCGCGCTTGAAAGATCACTGAGAAAGGGTTATAGTATTCCTGTACATTGTTCAAACATACTCGGGATCGGCGCGCTTCGAAACGGTCCAGACGTTTGAGTGGATTCAAAGAGGCGCAGAGTCAACTTGTCGTAGTTTTGCCAGATATAGGTATAATCTGTTTCGTACCGTAATTTCTCGTCATCTGCAACATATTCATCCGGCGGTTGGAGGTTGTAGTCTGATTCAATTTCTTCCCTTCTATGTCGTCAGCCTTGTGCCTCCAGATCTTCGCCTACGCTAAAGATTGCAGTGCAGCTGTTGAAACTTCAGCCCTATCCCTCCAACTTAGTCCCTTCATCTATTCTTCCGCGCTAGAAATTGCAGTGCAGCGTGGTTGTGAGGATTCACAAGAAGAACGCGATATCCAATCACATACAAGATCAGCCTTCTCTGAACTGCTCTTCGGCGCTAGAGATTGCAGTGCAGTAAACAGCTACAAGGATGAGAATTCCCAATCAAGATAGCTTTCCGGTGAGCATGCCGCAGGAAGAGTCTTATGACTGGTCACACCCCTACCTCGCCGCATGGGCATAGCCAATGATAAGCATACATGGTGGCCATTCGTTCACGCTAGAGATTGCAGTGCTGGCCATAATTGCTCGCCGGTCACCGTTCTGTCCAATCCGGAGCACATTGTCCTGATTCTGACAGCTCTTCTGCGCTAGAAATTGCAGTGCACTTAGATCCTATCGCGGCACATTCGCGAAATCCAATACAACCCATGTCCCACCATGCACAATCTCAGTCATTTATCCTCTCGTCTGCGCTAAGAATTGCAGTGCAATAATGAGACAGACCCTGCTTCTGCCTACTTTGCGAACCGTGCGAATCATCACTAGCGCAATCACCTTCAATCAGACATTCGCCCAGTTTGCAAAGATCGTAGCAAAGATTAATCCATACGGATAGTCCAGCATTCAATCATTACCAGATCTACACCCTCCCACCCCTCTTCCGTCATGATCACCTCTCAGCCTCACCATCCCTCCTCCCCTCCTCAGCCCTCATATCCTCCCTACTCCCCTGCCCCCTAATCCCCCTCCAAAGCCCACTCAACGTACTAAGCGCACTCAAACTCCTTCCTCTGCCAACTCTCCTCCCACCGCCCGGTGTCCTCGCCCCAGCATTACCACCAGCACCATCCTCGGCATTCGCACTATCCCTCGTCCGTCTCCTACTCAACGGCTCACCAACCACCAAACCCGCACCCATCATACCATCCTCCCCTTGTCCCAATCCATCTCTTTCCCTGTCCCTCGCGGCTAATGCAAGAAGACTCTCCCTCCTCCTAACACTACCCCCCCGTTTCAAATCCTGAACCATAGTACTCAAACTCGTACTCAGCGGACTCGCCAGTAGCGGACCACCCGCAATACTATTCCTCGCACTTTGCACCCGATCACTCGTTCTCAATCTCCTGAGTCCCATACCCGATCCCGGCGTCGTGGGAACTTCATTCGACGATTTCCCGCGCGTGGGCGTGCTGGGCGGCGGGAGATGGGTGTCGGAGACTGAGACTAAGGGTGCAGGGGCGGCTTCAGAAGGGAGGACGGGGGTGGAAGTGTGGCGGTTTAGGGGTGGGGTGCTGCGGTGGGTGGGTTCGTTGGGGTGGGACCAGGGGTTTGCGACCAGGGAGGAGATTATGTCGGCGGTGGCGGGGCGGGTGGGGTTTGGTGGGGTGGAGGGGTCGGTGGGGGTGAATGTGATGTTTGGGGTTGAGGGGCGTGTGTCTTCTTCGGTGGAGTCTTGGTAGCGGCGTTGGACGGATGCGGGTGGGGAGAGGGCGCGTGTTGTTGAGGAACGGCGTGTGCTTCCGGGGCCTTCTTCGCTTGGTTCGTTGATGGCGTCTGTGTAGGTTTCGCCGGCGAGGTGGATGGCGTCTTCGGGTTCTGGATCGTGGTCGGAGTCTGAATCGTCATGGTTCGATGGGCGGCCGCTGGTGATGAGCCAGACACCGAAGAAGGTTAGGGCGCATCCGCCGACGAATTTCCCAGCGTCTTCTCCTGAGGTGCGCTCGAAGTCGCGGTAGAGGACTGCGGATCCGCCAATGACAGAAAGAGTGAAGAGAACGAATTGGACGGGGATGACCTGCGTTGCGTCGAAGCGTTGGAGAGCTCGGTTGACGTATTTGATCTGCATTACTGCTGTGCCGACGAGGATGACAACCAGTAGATAGAAGACGGGGAAGGTGATGGCGCGCCAGAGCGTGTACGAAAGTAGCGAAGCAACGCCCTTGGTAGACAACGCTGTGTATCCGCCTAGGAACCGTTAGCCTTAAATCTCAAGAACATCCCCTTGTCATGTCCGTATACATACCAAACAACCCAACAAGCCCCAAATCAATCAAGATATTCTTCTCCCCATACCGATTACTCGCCACCATCAAACACGCAATAACCCCCACCGTAATCCCCAAATACGTCTCAAACTCCCATCTTCTAATCAAATCCCAGATCTCTCCCGGACCCAACTTGGGATTATTGTCATTCGCCGAGAGCACAACGGTAACCGCGCCCCCAACAGCAATAACAACGCCCAACGCATCTCTCTTGCGGAAAGGCTCCTTGAGCATAAACGGCGCGATGATGCAATTCGAGATAAGCGCAACAACGCCCAGCGGGGAAACGATAGACGCAGGCGCGAATCCGTAGGCGAGAAAGTTCCCCGCCTCGCCGACTGTCATGAGGATGATGCCGAACCACCAGTACGGCGATTTGAGATACGACGTCTGCTTGAACACCTCCTGCTTGCCCGACTCAGCGCTATCTTCTCTTCCCACAGCCGGTCTCGTATCCCGGGGTATCAATGGATCGCTCTCGGACGCCTCAAAGATATCGTCTTCCTCGCCATTACTCCTCCGTCTCCTCTGCTCAACCATGCCCTCACTCCTCCTGCTCCTCAATCCCATCTTCTGCACCTCCTCTGCCAGTCTCCCCGCATCGTCCATGCCCGCCTTCCGCCTCTTCCTCTGCCGTTCTTTCTCGTGGAACTCGCGGTCTAAGCGTATGTGCGCGTATCGCTGCATGTTTAGTGCGAACGAGATGAGCACGTTGCCTATTATGGCGGTGATGATGCCGATTAGACTACTCCAGTTCTCTGTGTATCCGCCGCCGCCTCCTCCGCCTCCGTGGGCGTCTTTCGATATCCATGATAGCGCGGCGTAGGGTGTGGGTGTGGGTGTTGGTATTAAGCTCTGTAGTGCTGTCGCTGGGCCTGCAGCGACGGGGTGGCTGGGTGGTATATGCATCGTTATCGCCGTGGGATGGGAATTCTCGAGGGAGCTCGTCGTCTAAGCAATAGCTTCGTCCGCGCGTCGTGCTGTATCGCCGCTCGTCCTCGTGGAAGCTCGTTCGTTGGGGGTGCTTCTTCTCCGTTCCCTCGGTTCTATTCGTTTCGTATCGTAGATTGCGACAAAGAAGCTATGTACAACGAAGGGCGTCCAACGAAGGCAGTAGTACAACGAAGGCACAAGAAATGGAGCAACAATAATTATATGCGACCAAGGATACAGGGCGGTGACAACATGTTGTTTTTGCCCAGAAGTTTCGGCGGTGCTACAGAGTCGCGGCCCGTCCGTGGCTGCAAAGTTGGGCTTGCTGGCTTGGGTGGTCGGCTTGGAGCTGGTGCCGTATGCCGCGCGACATTTTGCAGGGTTCACTGATGCTGGCCCACGCTAGCCGTCACCGTGCATGGTGGATCCGTCGACTCCGGACGACGCACGAATATCATGGGGATGAATCTCATTAATAAACATACTTGGGAAGTAGAGGCGGTTCATGTCTGCACGCTCGTGCCTGTCGCAACTGTCCAACCCCTCACACCACAGGGATAACATGCGACAACACTTCTTCTGGCGGTTCTGCAGCGGATAAGCAAAAAGCGCCTCTGCTCCCTACACTGGTCAAACTGTAATCACCAACACTCGTCATAGAACGGTCTCGAAACCGCAACACAAAAGTTTCATGAAATTTTCATGAAGATACTCATTTTGAGATGTAATGTACAATATCACGCGAACTAGATGTCCATCTTGGATGAAGAACCCCTGTGGGCGCATCATCCTGCCAGCCGACGTGCAAGTCGATAACCCATTAGCACTTGGCCTGATACGCCACCGATGAATGCAAACGCTATCCTTATGCTTTTGTAGAATCTGATATCGTGTCCTTCAGTGTGGAATGTTTCAAGCAAGAGACATCTGCGCCTCTCCGTTGGTGGCCTCGGCAACACCATCGGCATCCTGCTCCATGCTCTCAGCGACCTCGTCAGGCTCAGCAGCAAGAAGTCTGATGCGAGCTTCGACCGCCTCTTCGCCGACGACAGACTCTTCGACCTGCGCCTTGCGGATGAAGACAGTCTGCCAGCGCTTGCCCCAGGCCTTGATGAGCTCGACTTCTTCTTCGGTGAGCGAGCCATTGGACGACTTTTCAATCAGAACGTCAGCGGAACCCTCTGCGACACCACGCATCGAGTCTTCAATGTACTTGAACAGCTCGCGAGCGTTGTCACGGTCCTTGGCGAGGGTGGCCTCAACCATCTCAATCTGCTCTTGGGGAAGGCCCTTCTGGAGACGGGCTGACGCGATCTGACGGTTGCGGTTGGTAACCTTGGCGACTGTGTTGCTAACCATCTCAAAGACCCAGCTTTCGGTCAGAGCCTCGCCAGCTCCCATGTGGCTACCGAATACCCACTGAACGACAGTCATCGGCGCAAGAATAGTATAGTTGAGCAGAATATCGATGATGCGGACCGCAACACCAGGCTGGTCTTTCCAGTACTCGACGACGCTTGCAACAATCTGGCGACGTGCAACCTCGTTCTGCGAGAGCTCCAGTAGCCTGTCCTTGCCGCGTTCAATGCAAGACAGAACGTGGGACAATGATTTCGCTCCCAGCCGGCAGATGGCGGTGACGAAGGCGTCAGTCGAAGGCACGAGGACTTCGGTAATGCCCTGCTCAAGAGCCTTCTCGTGAATGCTGTCGATAGTGACTTGAATTTCTTCGGCGGTAGCCTTCTTCCTGAGTTGACTCAGAAGCATCTGACCTTCAGCAGCGTAGGGGGTTTCTGGGGTATTGTTAGCGGGATGCATGTTACCTGCGGAGTATACATACGTTGGTTGTCGTATTTGAAGTCAGGGCTGTTGTCTGCATCTAGACGCTCAGGAATCATGGTGTGCATCGGCTCCGGCAGCGTTGATCGAATGCGCTTGGCAAAGGACAACCTTATCTCCTTGTCCAAAGTCGCAAGAATGAAAGCTTTCTTCGGGTGCAGGTTAGACAGCTCAAGATCCTCAAGCCTAAAGTTACGTTAGCGCGGATCCACAAGCAAAGAGAGATGAACATACCACTCAGTCCACCTCCAGCGGAACTCGAAGTTGCTAAGATGGTGGGAAAACCAGTCGAGGAATCGGTAGCCTAGCTCGAGATCCATCATGGGCAGGTTCTTGTAGATGGTACGGATGGCACGTCCGAGAGACGGGGCAATAGCAGCAGGCGCGACCTTGCAGCACTGTGTGATGAGCGCATGGTAGTATACGAGCTTGTGTTCCGCACTGGGCAACTTGAACAGTTGCGAAAAGATGGCGTCGATGATCATATCCTCTGACTTGTATTGAATCTTGTCACCGACCAGCTCGCGGAACTTGTCGAAAGGTGAGCCGCGCTTGGCAAAGATGTCGACGGACCAGTAGCAGTCAACATCGACAAGGAACTTGGCCACCATTTCACGGTTGAAGTCGAGCTGGTTGATGGTGTCAACGATGGCATCCCGAACAAGCGATGAGGCAATATCGGTGGTCTTGGGGACGGTGTCGACTTCCTGATCAGCAAACAGGGAAAAGTACGCCTCAGGGAAGACAGGTCGTGGGCCAGGGTTAACAGGCGAGGGAATGGTGAAAGTGGGGAAGGCATGAATCTGAGGAGCCGTGGGCAGGGCGTCGTCTTCCTTGGCATCCGCCCTACGCAAAGCCTCGAGGTCGATGCGTGGAAGGCATCTCAGCTCAAAACCAGACTCGGCTTCAGCTGACAACTGTGCTTGAAGAAGGCCAATGACGCTGTGGTGGTCTACCGGCTTTGACTCGAAATCGCCGACGTAGGAGTGGATGAGGCTCTCGATGGGAACCGCATTGCTCGCCACGATGCCGGTGTTCTTCAGTAGTTGTTGCGCTTGTTCGTGGAAACGCTCTCCTCCAGCGACGATGGCGTATGGAATGGTAAGTAGGATGATCTTGACGAGTTCGATACCGACAACCTAGCACTGTTAGTAGAGTTCCCACATTATCATCCGAAGATCTTACATCGTTCTCGTTGGCACTCTGAAGGTCAACGACTGTGTCGAAGAGTTGTCCAAGGAAAGTGAAGACGCCATCATCCTCGTAGAGCGACTGCAGGCATGCGAAGAACCTCAGGAGCAACTTGAACTCTTTCCACTCGCCCGCATTCAGCGCCTCCTGTGCCCGGTCTCCGACGCGCTTCATGGCCTCGATGGTGATTTGTGGCTTGACATCGTTGGCGTAGTAGGCGACGGCTGCGACGAACGGGATCTTGAAGGGCTGCTCGATGATCCTAAGTCCGTTAGTGAAATGGCAAATAATGGAGGATTGACTATACGTACAGCTGTACCAAGACGTCGAAGAAGTCAGAGCGGAGACGCTCATCGTCAAAGTGCTCTCCAAAGTACTTTGCGATCTCGATAGCCTCGTCCTGAGGAAGCTTGGTGGAGCTGGCAATGTTCAAGAGCAGTCTGCGCAGCTTGGGGAACGGCGGCTCTTCGTATCGGCGACGTGGACCTCCATCATCGTTACGGCGGCGCTGGGGTCCGCGACGGTCATCACCGCGGTAGTGGTTATCGTCATCTGCGCGACGCTGTTAGTACAGTGCAAATGCCAGATACACAAGCCAGTCTATGGGGTAGGGAGGATAGCCTCGGCCTCGATTTGATGCCCGTTACAGCCATCGAATCAAAGAAGCTATCCAGCCCACCCATGCAGCTTGCGCAATCACTTATGCTAGGACAAGTGCAGACTCACCATCGCGGCGGCGCTTGTTGTTTCCTCGATAGTTTCCACGATCGCGCCTGTCATCACGTCGGTCCTCGCGCCTATCATCGCGCTCTTCTCTGACGTCTGCATCCGCCATGGTTGCGACCAAGACTGCGCGTGCCTTCTCTTCTAACGTCTCCGGAGAATCTTCCCTCAGTTGCGACAAGATTCTTGTAGAGTTGGCGCCGAGGTCGTCGTGATCGTAATATACGGGCTGACGCGGGGGGCAAAAGTCGCCGTGTCGATGATTATACACACGGTTGTGGAATGGGGCGGTTCGGGTGCGATGTTGGCGGATGGTTCGCGATAGTGAATCGTCGAGTTGGCGCGGAAGTCGCACTGGAGCTTGCGCATCGAAAGGGTTAGCGGCATTTGCTCCCGTTCCAGGCGTATCTTGGCGCTCGGTCCATGCACTCTCGACGTCAACGTCCATTGCCGAATCATTGAACGGTGAATTGTCCCGAACAAGATGTTGTTGCGCTTCCTCATCGGTCAACTTGAGCAGGGCCATGCGATCTGGCGACATGAATGCGGAATCCATATCTAGGTTATTCATTTTGTTGAATTTACCTGGATTTACCGTGATGCTGTTGACTACTGGTTTGCAACTGACTAACTCGTCGATTGAGACTAGTTTATGCTAAGAGAACAGATGTAGAAGACAAGATCAAGGCTATTTATGCAGCAGGATCACGCATACTGAAGCGAGCAAGGTGAGGCTGTCAGTAAAGGTAGACCATGAATACGATAACCCTATGCTTATCTCCTGGTAAAGGCAAGAGGTAACATGTATGGATTCAGACCACCATCTTGACGTCTCAGACGGATCCCTTAATGCGTGGATGAAAGAGTAGGTATTGCTCTGGTTGCAAAAAATGCACCATCCCACAGAATATATCACAACATTTCACATCAATTCGGAAAGGTAAATGTGAAAGGAATCTCCGTTATAGAAAGTATGCTGAGAGGTGGGCGAATAGCAGGATAGTCATTGTCCATTGGACATTCGTTCCGCTGCAAATGCGCAGTGCCTCGCTCTAGTCCTTGTCCGAAACTAGCCATCCATTGACCAGCCCGTATGATCCCATCCTAGGGATAGCATTCCCAAGTTCATAAAAGCCCCATCGCCCGATGCGCAGCCCGCCGAACTCGTCTTAACAGAAAGAAAACTCCCGCATGCAACCCAGGTGACGCATAGTAACCATTGTTGAAGCATCGGAATCGGATGAGCGAGACCCTTCCTTCGTATCCCATACTCAATACATCCCGAATTTTGCCCGTTCCTCATTTCCTTCATAGTTGCAACCTGCTGCACCCATTCGTCATCTCAAAGGGGATCGAAGGAACATCATTTGCCGTGCCGGTCCATTGATCATTTCGCGTAAACGGGGATGCCAACAATCCCCAAAGAAAAGCAAGCCAGGTCATTCTTTGTAAAGGTGAATGTCGGTATCATTTCAGACGCGCTCATATAAAGCAGGAAAGGGTGTGCTCCTCGTAGTATACACCTGATAAAACCGACGCCCAATTGAGACTCCATTTTGCATCTCTCCGGACGGAAAAGCTTTGTGCTCCGGTCCAGAGAGGATCAGAAGCCGCCGCATGAATGAATGGTATCGTGTCGTGTGATAGCAGAGGGCTTAATCCAGCCTGGCTATCATCTGATCCCGCGTTAATGGCTTGAAGTTCGGCGATTCGAAGTCGAGGCCACGGGCGGCTAGTGTCGCGCGGATGTGCTGCGGTACCAGCTGGTTGTTGAGGTGAGGAGCGATGGACAATTCTGCAAACATTAGACTTTGCATCTCGTAGGACTCGAAACAAACTTACCGTGGTGAGTGAAGTTGTATAGCTCAGGCATATCACGAGTGGCTCCGTTGGGGTGACGCGAGTCTGGGAGACGCGTGTTCGGGTCCCTCAGCTCGTCAAAGAAGGGGTGTACCATGGCATCGATGGCCGAAAGACGCTGAGTTGGCGTGTACTCGAGGAGTTTGGAGATCAAATCGATCGCGTTGGGATCGGCCTTCCGGAACACCTAGCCCATGTAAGTAAAGATCACGCGGCTACCGGAGACGCATCGCTCAACATACCTTACTGAACGGGTGAGGCTTAATCTGGGGGAACTTGTGCTCCATGTAGTTCGGGTTCATGGTGCGGATCTGGTCGCGGGTGGGCGTTCCTAGAACCTTGATAATCTCCACCAGCTGGTCAATACCTGACTCTCCCGGGAACAATGGCTGTCCAAGCATGAGCTCCGCCATGACGCAACCCGTAGACCAGACATCTGTACAATATTAGCACGGGCTCCCGCTCATTACAGCACAACACATACCGATCTTGGTAGTGTAGTTTGTCGCTCCAAAAATCAGCTCAGGCGCACGGTAGTACCTGGAGCAGATGTACGAAACGTTGGGCTCGTTCTCGACCAAGATCTTGGCGCTTCCGAAATCGCACAGCTTCAGGACACCGGTTGAGGGGTCTAGCAGGAGGTTCTGGGGCTTGATGTCCCTGTGGCAGATACCCTGCGAGTGAATGTAGGCGAGCGAGCGGAAGAGCTGGTAGATGTACAGCTTGACTTCGAGGATGGGCATAACCGACTTCATCTTGTTGAAGTAGCGCGAAGCACGGTACACGGTCTCGGGAACGAACTCAAGCACGAGATTCAGGTACACCTCGTCTTTCTGTGGCTGAAACGGTTAGCTACACGAAATGCACGCACGCGCTTGCTTGCAGACACGTACCCGCTCGCCGTTGTTGTAGAAGAAGGCCTTGAGCTCGACAATGTTGGGATGTCGGACAATGCGCATAATCTGGAGTTCGCGGTTCTGCGAGGGTCAGCTGGGGCTGCATGTTATGATGGCGCGCACACGCACCTTGAAGCGCTTGTCTTGCAGGACACGCTTGATGGCCGCATCTTCACCACTAGGCGAAAGCTTGGTCTGGAAGACGACGCCGAAAGAGCCGTTGCCGACAATCTTGCACTGCGTGTATGCGAGGTCCTTGTAGTCGCCGGTCAGGCCGTCCTGGACCTTTTCGCGGATAACTTCTGCGGGAGGGTGAGCATGAGGCCAATTACGCGGCGGGTTGACGGGGGGCACTTACCACCCATTCTTAGCGATGAGAAGGCCGATGGCCGGTTCTGGCTCATTGTTTGGTGTTATGCGTGTGGGAGGGGGTCCGGCAGCGCTGCGCGGATTGCTGGGGAACTGGAGGGCGGGCGGCAGGGGAGTTGAGTGTGGGCGAGGAGTGGTGTCGGGCGGGCTGAAGCGGAGCAGATAGGGTTGTAGGCGCGAGGTCGAGTGTCAAGAGGGCGTGGTCCCGCGTGCCGTCTGTGCAGTACCAGGTGACGCTTGTTGTGGCTGACGGAGCTAAGGAACAAGGAAGGCGCAGGTCGACCCCTCAGCAACGATGCTCGGGCGGCAGTCACAGCAGGTGGTGGGAAGGGGGTGAAGGGGAATTGAAGGCGGAGATGGAGAGCTTGTGAAGGTGCGAGGAAAGGCGACGATGGGGTTGAGTGACGGCAGTGCTGGGGATTAAGGGCGGGGCACTGCTAGTGCGAAATTGGGTGCCAACGTGATCAGAAGGCCTGCAATTCACCTACTTGTCAGCGCAGACCAGCCCAGCGGCGTCTAAGCTGCTCGAGGGAGCAGCGTACAGTAATCGCCCGGTGCAGGAATCACGGACCTGCAGGAAACGGGGGGATGGGATAGGATGCAGATGATAGCTTCTCGTGGAGCCTTATAGTAATACACATACACAGGGCTGCTCTGCGGCGGCAGGAGCATGCGACCGCGCCTGCTTGAAACAGACGTCAGCACACGACAGTGAGTGTGCTCTGCCAGCCGTCGCCAGCGGCCTCACATACGACATCGCCAACATTCAACATGACCATTGCGTCTGCAGCTGCGGACGCCGGCCTGCACGTGAGGCATCAGATTTCTTCCCAGCACGCCGTCATGCCGCCTGAAATGAGCTGCACCCACTTGCTCGCTGGCGCGTGGCTGAGACGCACTCCAATCATGGCCGGGCCTTGCTGTGCTTATACTAACCTGGCCGTACGAGCTGTGAATACCTGCCCGGCGATAGGCTGCGCGGCTCTAGCAGGCAGTGAGTAGCTGCTATGCTGCGTTTGACATGCGACGACCGTTCCCATTGAGACGTTACCAGGCCATCGCCGCCGTTACCATGGCCTGAGCAAGACCCTCTTTCTTCTCCAGGGCCCACGACGCCTCTGCCTTTAGCGAGCGTCCCTCAACACTGTGCGAATGCTCGACTCCGTCAGCCAATTCCATGCTGCGGACGCCTGAGCGCCCGCGGCAGCAATTTCATGCACCGCGCTGTTCGAGCAACCACAACCTTGTCTTTGTTTGCACCACAGCCCGTCAATCAAAGCCGCCGCCGCCGCACTTTCGTGTCGACGACGTACCAGGACACTCGCGAGAGTACAGGGGTCGGTAGCCGCAGAAAAGTCTTCCGACTGGCGTTGAAGAAGCTGATATCCGACTCAACAATATGGCTTTTTCCAAACTTTGACCGCACCCTTGCGGCCTGCTGCAAAACCAAATCCCCCTGCACGCCGCCCTGTCGCCTCGTCCTGCTGCATCGTCATTCTGCTCGAGGCCCCGGCCACGCCCTCGTGGCCTGCAGCTCCACTTGGAGGGCAGCTGATGTTCTCTCGCGCGCTGGTCCTGGCGCCCCCCTCTTCGTCTACAGCCGAATGCCCGGGCGACCCAGAGGCGTGGCGTGTTATTGTGGTGCATATCCTTTCACAGCCGCCCAGCCCAGCGACTCACTATTCCCTTCTGGTCTCGTGAAATGCCACTCCACCGTTTGTGCACGCTTCCATCTTGACCGGCAGCCAGCTGCACCAAGCGGATGCGGATCAAGTCAACGACACCGCTGCTCTCGGATGTCCAGGGCCCACTGGCCGGTGTGAACCACTGCTCGGTGCGGGTTACACACGCGCACCTTTAAACCCGAATCGGCCGCACTTGCAGCAACCGACATCGTTGCAAACTATTCATGACGCTTGTGTTCCCCTCTTCGCCTTTCCCGCACTTGGTGCTGCAAGGCACGTGCAAATCGCGCGCGCAACATGTTCCAGGCGCCGCCAACAGCCATGCCTCGAACGACAATGGACATCACGTACAAGTCCATCTGCAGCCTACTGAGATAGATCGGGCTGAAACAATTCCTACAGATTTTGCATTTGGCGCTTGCTGTGTGGGTAGGCTAGTCGAGCTACACTATCGATGCCCGACTGCCGCTCATACGTCAACATGCAGTGAGCATGCCGTTCGGAAATCCGACCCACCCTATTGGCTTTAGTCATGTGACTTAAGGGCTCTTGACGGCGGTATTCCCAGCCGCTGCAGACGACCGCTCGACCTTGATAATAGCCAAAACCAGTGCTATGGGCCCCACTATTGCCGTCATTACTACCCATCCTCTCCCGTTCTTCTCACCAGCAGTCCAAGGTTCCTTCCAGCCCGAGCTGGGCGCGAGCACGCTCTCTTTGAATCCGTCACTTGACGTTTGCTCAAGCTCACTACGGCCCGAACCACTCCTAACATGAAAATAGATTACAGGCCCCGAGGCGTCGTAGATCAAGCCATGAAGCACCACATCGGTCCACAGCGACACTGTGTGACGAAGCCTCCCGCTCTGTCTCAGATCTGGTGGCGGGAGTCTATATGTAAAGCGACGAACAAGAATACGCAGACCTAGACATCTGGACTTTATCAGCCTGTCGAACTCAGATACGAGTCGATCTGCGCGACCACGATGTGTACCCCCAATCCACTTCAGGTGAAGCACGCATATGGACTTCAGCCTTACGGAGTACCCGGCCGACTTGTCATACCCGACGATCGGACTATGCCGGTCCACCTATATGGTTGAATACTCGGAGATTTTCATCGCTGATAGCGCGCAACCATGCGGTACAGGATGAGCATCTATTTTAAATGAAGACAATAGAGTATGCACGATGGTTGTACCACGAGCTGTATTCGGCTACCGACATCGGCCGGAGACCTCGCCACTCTCGTCTGCAGCTGTCATGTCGGATCCGTAGCAGCTCACTCAACATCGCGGTTACATCGTCACGGTTGAGCGCACACATCTCATGCATTCACCCGGTTCTGCACCGGAATAGCGACACGCAGCTGCCCGGGCGGATGATACCATTCTGTCAGTCGACTCGTACGCCCAAGACTATTATTGGCTCTATCTGGTGTCAGTGTACGCCACAAGCAGGCGGGACAACCGACTCAGATACCTTTTGGTCGTTGTAGGAAACATGCCGCGGGTACAAATCCACGCTCACGAGCAGAAGTGTAACCCTCATGTTCCCAATTTCATCATTTTGTTACCAGGCTACTAGCACTGCTATTGGATTGTTCGACTCACAGTCTGATTTCTTGGCACTAAGAGCAGTTACACAAGATGTTTTACTCGTTTCCTACAACATACCCGTTTGATCCGGTCTGCGACAAGCAACCCTTCCGAACTGAAGCCCAGCAACGAGGATCGAGCAACGTTAAAGCCTTTCGATTCATGTCACCGTTACAGGTCTATCCTCATCACAAGCTGTACGAGGTAGCACCCTTCACATTTCGCTACGACGTTGCTATGAGATTTATACAACGTATACCCGACTTCAGCTACGTATCAAAACTGCGATGTAGAATCAGAATCGAGTCGCTCACGTTTCTCTCTGTCGTAATGACTAGTCACTGCTGGCTATCAAAGTTCATTGAGTCAGATTACACTTCAAGTCGTGATCTTCTAAGAATCTTCGATGGAGTGCCAGGATTCACTCAAACCTCGACCATAGTACATCGTGACATGGATATGACAGCGTGAGAAAAGCTGCAAAGAACTCTCGGAACCCCTTCACTACCGGTATGGAAACCAATCATTTTCTGCTTTCGAAAGCCAGAACGTCACTGGATCCAGCTTCTCGGCTCTCAAACGCCCCTCAAGCACCTCATCACTGATTGTCCTTCTTCCCTACATACCCTGGATTAGGCCCTTATAATGAAACTCCCAATAGTCCTCCAACACACCATCAGGGTGTCCAAACCATATATCCGTCAACTGCCGTTCCTCAATCATCTCTTCATAAACACGCATGCGTCCTATATCCCCTACGTCCCAGGTCTCCCAACCAGGGATTTGAAACACCATGCTCTCCTCGTCCTCGAGGATAATGGAGGGAGATGAGGGTGATGATGATTTGGTCGATGAGCTCGTGGGGGAGGGCTGGCTGCGATGTCATCGCTGGCAATTGGAGATGTGGCTGCTGGGCGGATTTATGGTAGGTGTTCGACTACTAGGCTTGTAGCTGCTGAAGCACGATAAGTCAATTAGTGATGCATACTCGTGTTAGGATCATGGAGTCAAAGACCCTCTAATAAGATTCAATGAACTCTATAACGACAATTGTACAAGTGCTGAGATGGCCTGCATGAATTCCGATAGCTACGTTGATATACTCATGCAATTCCATAGCCTCTTGCGGAGGTTGGACTGTGCGCCACGCGTAACGGTGGCGTCGCGTCCATTGCAGCTATCGCCAACTCCAACCGCAGCCTCTACCACAACATGACTATCATCAATGCCTCGGCCAACGATACCCTTCTCTAAGATACGTTTGCCATCGGACACCTTGGCACCACGTCTGCGTGGTGTGAGACAGCCAAGTTACGAGGTCCAAAGCGGAGGTGGTGCATCCCGTACCTCGGCAACTCTTAGCTCCCAACATCAATGACCGAAGCAGTAGCCACGGACGACTCGTCTCTCCGCATCTTTTGTTAAACTACCCCGGATTTCCTCCCTAAACCGTCCTTCCCTACCTCATCCTCTCTCCACAGTACGCAATCATGTCTGTACCGTACGACCGCGCCTACGATCTGCTTAGCAACAGCAAGGATGGCCATATCTCCGCCTCTCAGCGCATTCCCGTCATCGCGCGGCCTTTTGTCAGCGAGAGGGCGGCGAAGACACTCGACCTCGTAGGTGACTTGGCAAGCTCCGGATAATAAAGTGCTAACATGTCCATAGGTAGAGAAGTTCGTCGAAGAAGAGTGCATCCCCGCCGACGCCGTATACGTTCGCCAGATTGGCCAGACCGTCCAAGAGCGCTTCTCGTCGCATCCCTCCATCATCGAGGACCTGAAGAAGAGGGCACAAGAGCTTGGACTATGGAATATGTTCCTGCCCAAGGCACACTTCAAGGAGGGTGCTGGCTTCAGCAACCTGGAGTACGGCCTCATGGCTGAGTACCTGGGCAAGAGCCGGACAGCTTCCGAGGCTGTCAACTGCGCTGCTCCTGATACTGGCAACATGGAGGTCATTGCCAAGTACGGTACCGAGGCACAGAAGAGGCAGTGGCTGGACCCGCTGCTGAGGGGCGAAATTCGCTCTGCGTTCTTGATGACGGAGCCTCAGGTTGCGTCGAGTGATGCTACCAACATTGAGATGACTATCAAGAAGGATGGCGACCATTACGTCCTGAACGGTCAGGTTAGTTAGCCTTCGTCTCTCACTCACCCACCACATCACTAACAACGCTCAGAAATGGTGGTCATCCGGCATTGGCGACCCTCGCTGCAAGATCTTCATCGTCCTCGGAAAGACCGACCCCAACAACTCAGACAAGTACAAGCAACAATCCGTCATCCTCGTCCCCAACACCACTCCCGGTGTAACCGTCCACCGCATGTTGTCAGTCATGGGTTTCGACGACGCACCCCACGGCCACGGCCACGTGACCTTTGAGAACGTCCGCGTCCCCGCCAGCAACATGGTGCTAGGCGAAGGCCGCGGTTTTGAAATCATCCAAGGCCGTCTTGGACCTGGCCGCATCCACCACGCTATGCGCAGCATCGGCTCCGCCGAGAAAGCACTGGAATGGTTCCTCGCCCGCATCAACGACGAGCGCAAGAAGCCGTTCGGCGAGCTCCTCAACAAACACGGCATCATGCTCGAGCGCGTCGCGCGCTCCCGTATCGAAATCGACGCCGCCCGCCTCTCCGTCCTCAACGCCGCCATCAAGATCGACGAGACAAATGCCAAGGGCGCGCTCAAGGAAATCGCTGAAGTCAAGGTGCTCGTCCCTGAAGTCAACCTCAAGGTTATCGACTGGGCCATGCAGGCCTACGGTGGTGCGGGTGTGAGTCAAGATACTCCGCTTGCGCAGATGTGGTCGAGTGGCCGCACCATGAGGATTGTAGACGGGCCGGATGAGGTGCATCTATTGCAGTTGGGTAAGAATGAGAATAAGAGGGGTCTTGCGCATAAGGTTAGGATCGAGGCGCAGCAGAAGAAGGGTGAGGAGCTGTGTAGGCAGTATGGGATTGAGCCCAGGGATCCTTTGTACCTTAACAGGACGAGTGGGGAGGCTAGTAAGCTGTAGATGGCTGTCTTGGTTATCTGGACAGTACTGCAATGATGATGAACTTGCATTCAATCTGCTGATGCTGTGAACATTATTTGTGATGCGTCTATTGTATCTTTTCGATTGAATTTACTTGGCATCGGTGATGAGGGTGTGAGCGGTGTGCAAATGTTGTGATTGCTCCTCATGGCAGGAACACGAAGTTGGAGACAGTGTCGAATTGATTCAAGAAAGTGCTCCTAACGCCCGCGGGACTGGTCTATCAAGGACGTACTGGCCGAGCTACTGTTGCACTGCCCATAACGGAAGCCACGAGAAAAGAGCCAAAAAAAAAAAAACGCCTGGTGAGCTTTTCTCGGCTCGTCAGAATAAATTCCGAAAGTCTGGGGTTTCATATCCCGCCCACTGTTCCTCCCCCATGTCGATAAAGCTGGGTCCTTGGCTAGCGAAAACCTTTGCGTATAGCTCGTCTGCGACCGCCTTTGCAGCGTACTGCAGGTTGTCTTCCGCAAACGTAATAGCACGTCGATATTGCGCGTTGCCATTTGCAAGGAGATCGGCGCCTTGACCAACGAGAAAGATCATCATCTCAATACGACCATGCTCTGTGGCGCCTTCGAACGCCGTTCTGCCATCAAAAAATGCTGGTGGCGCATTGACGTTGGCTTCTGCCTTGAGCAAGATTGTTGCGATATTGATATTCCCTGTGATCGCCGCTAGCTGGAGAGCCGTTGCTCCTGCTCGGATTGCTGGAGGCTCGTTTGGACTGACTCCCTGGTCTAGCAGATACTCTACGATTTCCTTGCTTTCCGCTTGTGCTGCCGCCTGCAGTGGTGTTCGAGTAATGCTCACTTCGGCTGGTAAGGATATGTTGGCGCCTGCTTGTTGTAACCTCTGAACGATTTCCAAAGAGCCCAAAAAGATTGCGTAGAGTAGACTAGTCATGTTACCAAATTTGTCGTCTTGATGTATAACAGTGTTGTGGTCTTTGACCAGAGGCAGAAGAACGTCAATAACTTCGCCAGTGTCATCGATTTCGGAGAAAAGACGGAATGCTTCGCCAAGTGGACTCGTGAAATTTACACTTCGTCGGAAATGCCCATAACCGTCAGGCGTGGTTCTCCAGTCCTCTTCAACGGGCCCTGTGATATCGGTGTCCATGGCGAGAAGCCTGAGAAGTCGCATGTTTTTGCGTCTTATGGCCTGGTAGAGTGCGTCTGAGCCAAAGGAATGTACCCCGTCTGGGTATCGTGTCCTGAAAGCGGAGAGTATCAACGTAATGGCATCTTCGAAGTCGCGCATGATGCATACGAAAAGGGCGCTATTGTCGAAGGGGTCCGCTCCCAGGCGCAGAAACTCTTCCAGTAAAGGGAGATCATCTGTGAATACGGCGGCGGCAAGCGGTGTCAAAGTCCACCCATCGTCCACGAAACGTGAATGCCGTGACGCAATGGGGGTAGATTGGTGCGATGTGTATCGTGAGTTGAACTGATGTGGTAGAAGAAGTCGTGCACCGTATGTCATCAATGCTTTTACTGCTGCTGAGTTCCGCTTCACGATAGCGGCGCTAAGGGGAATTATGTTCCAACAATCAGTACGCCCAGGTGGTCGCAAGTCTAGTTTCCAATCGTGAAACTCATTGAAATTTGGCCGCATGGACACATTGACAGGGTGTCCACTTCGAAGTACGCAGTCAATTGCGATTTGATCACCCCAGCTCAACACTTCAAAGAGTATGGCGTTGTTGTACTCCTCGTCTCGAGCATCCCGAACGTGATCATACCTACTGTAAAGCCCATTGTTTTCTCTCAGGATGCCGTATATATCCATACAACTCGTCAACAGCTTCACAGGTTCTAGTCGCCTGCTTTGAATCGCTTTGTATAGGCACCTCAGCGACGGCCTGATGCCCAGAGATAGGAGCTGTTCGATAATATGATGTTGATTCTCTCCCATGGCAGCTTCAAGAGCGTTCTCTATGTTCTTAAGCCTGCTAGGAATGCTTTGCAATTGCAGCAGCAGATTCATGAGCCTGCTGTCCCCAACCTGACACGCTGCTACGAAGGCGTAAGTAAAGCCAGTTGATTGATGGGCCAGTTCAGAAACATATCTCCGCGCTTGAAGTATCTCGAACGCTCCCTTGGATCGATTCGTAATGGCTTCGCCTAACGCAGTACAAGTCTCGGGCTGTAATGGGCGTCTAGATGGGTCCTCACAGTAGGGTACAATAACTTCGGCGTTGGGGTCTAGACCACGATCCAGAAACTCTACAAGGATTTTCAGATCGTTGCCTCTGACAGCACCGGTCAAGCAAACATCATCTGGCATCGCGCCCTTTGCAAGCAAAAGATCGGAGGCCGAAACATAGCTGCGTAGAACTGCGCAATACAGGGAAGTAGATAACACCTCGTTCCAAAGATCTCGGTGACCGCTGCTAGATGATGAAGCCCGATCCAAGATAGTTTCTAGTAACTCGAAGAAGGAATTGTCCAAGTCTTTTCGCCACAATATACACGGCAAAGCGCGTTTCTGAAAGAAGATTTGAAAGCTCATGTCCAGGCAGTGAGTGGCTAATAGTGGTAAATACTGTTCGTCGCACCGCGACAAGAGTAGCGCGAAGGAACTAGACTCTGATGATTCGAACTCTAGACCATGGTCAAACAACAGTCGCAAGATTTGAAGTTCAACTGCATAGCCTGGGTGTTCAGCTGGTAAAGTCCCCGCTATGATCAGCATGTGATCAGCGAACATCTGCTGATTGGGATCAGCGCCGGAATCGAGGAGGATTTGTGTTGCTTGCAGGTATCCTTTGGAACTTGTATACTCCAATGGGTAATACTGAGCATATCCTAGGGTGACGGGGCGGTCCACAAATCTCTCTCTATCCATGCTCATGATCATACCCAAGACGGGTCCATTCCCCAGAATCAGCGCTGCAGAGAAAATGTTCTGCATCAATGCCAGATTGTAGGGAGAGGGAGTGGCATTGATGATGTTCATGAGAACTTCGTTTCCAAGTGAGAGGCAATAAGTTATCCCTGTTTTGAAAAGATGGTCGAGCTTAGTCTCGGGGCTATCGAGCGCCTGAACAGCATGACCGTCGTTGACTAGTCGATGAAAGATCATGTACATGACTTGACGATCCATGCTTTGTTGGCGTACAAGTTGAAAGGAGCCTTCATGTAACATATTCCTGACTATAGCCTCAAAGGCACTGATGTCTTCGAACGAGATCATGGTGCCGAGTGATCCGAGCTTTGGTAAGCGCAAGATAACCGGCATGATCAGTGTTGCGAAACTTGATGCAAGGGGGTTTTCCGAAAGCCTGGGGGTAGCGTTCCAGTTCGTGCAAGGTAGCCATGCCGAGGTGAATACATCATCTGTACCGGGATTCGCGCCTGAAGTTGACATGGGATCACGAGAGAAGAACAAGTCAACTCCGGTATGGTGAGACGACGTAGTTAAACATATATCACCAGGCGCGAAAGCTGATGATATATCATGCAGTTCTTCGAGTGAAGCCGACGAGGCATGTGCGGTCGATGCAGGACCGAGTGAAGCACACCGTGGAGCAGAGCTGTATGATGAGGGACTATTGGTCGCAATGTTCCGTCGGATCGGGTAGGCTACGAGTTTTAGTCGGCAAATCTAATAACAGAGGCGAATCGAAGCTCTTACCTTCAACGGTCAAAATGTTATCATAATGTCTGGAATGGGGTCCCGTCTGCTTGCCTTCAGCCCTTCCTTCCTGGCCTATTGACATTCTGTTCCGCCGATTGGATGAAGGTCCATACTTGGAGAAGCCCCATTTTTTCACCCTATTCTCGTATTGTGCTTTTCTGCGCGGAAGTCAATACCCAATAGTTGGCTTATGTGACGGTGAAGCGCCTCGTCGTGCACTTACGTTGCTGAGAAATGGTACTCAGTGGACATGATGTCTTTGACCCCGCCTGAAGCTGTGAGAGGCAAGTCTTCCAGGACATACAGGCGGTGAATAGTAGGTTTGTGCAAGTTCCACTCGCACTTCGGTATGCGTTGCGTGTAGGGTTTGTCGGGCATTGTTGCGTTCGGAAAAGAGGTACATCCCCCAAGAAAGACTAATGATGTGAGGAGCAGATTCTCTGATGACCAGGCTGAACGCGGGGCACTTGTCTGCCTTATGAGAGACAGCATCACGTGAATGGCGCCTGCCAGCCCTGTTTGCGAAATCTGAAATCAGCCACGTCGTGCATGCATGCCTGACCAATGGCATCTGCAGTACTGACCGATGTATGTAATGTATATAGCAGAATCTGGTTTGATGCTTACACCCGTCGCTGATACGTTGTGATTGCTGCAACTGCGCCTCTTCAATTCAGATTTTGGCTTGCTCAGCCTCTGCTAAATGCGATTCCACTACGTCTAGCCTGATCCGATCGTGATGTAAGACTGATATCCTAAACACCAGCTGCTTTCGTCAAATCTGAACATGAGGACTGTGGCAGAAATCTGCTTTTCCAGCATATATGATGGGCGGGCAAGGACGTTGATGCGCTCAGCAACGCGTATATCTAATGATGGCCTGGTCAAAAGACAACACCATCTCTGTTCTCGCTCTTCTTGCAACATGCATACCAATGTTCATCCTGATGGCTACATGTCTGTTGCGTCAGAGAAGACGTCGCGCTAGGCAGCGATGTGAGTGACTGGACGAGGAAGCCGCGATAGCAGCGATGCTGACAAAGACAGCCCGAACAGACATTGAAGCGCCATTGGTATTGCCTCGCTTGAAGCCTCTCCATTATGGGCCGATTCGCAGGGAGTCTGCGCTCATGGCATTGATTGTCGTCCAGAGGGAGGTGCAGGTTGCGGATCGTGGGTCTTATCAGTCGACCGGAGTATGTTAAGGGAAGCAAGTGTCGCGTCTCCTTGGTTTCATTAGCTGCAGAGTGCTTGGAGAAGCCGTTGTGGAGACTTTTGGAGCCATCTGTGTAGTTGATGTTGGGCTGGAGATGAGATGGTTTTGTTACACGGGGCTGATAGCTGCCAACCTGGGCAGGTGCGGAAAGGTTCCGCTAGCGCGAACGCGTAATTGAGAGGCTCAAGCACGCGATCAATGCATTATACTCACTTCGTGCCAAACTACACGTCGACGACATGCCACCCCACAGTAGAGGGGAATCCCTTCCTTCGGGGTTCTACTCAAAATCTACGCCTAATTTGCCTACCCTGACGTCATTCGATGGGCAGAGTCGCGAGGACAGCACGATAACATCTCCTCCACGCTCGGCGAATCGTCCAGGAGCAACTCCTCTATCGCCAATATCGAATAGCGCTCTCTCTGAGGCGGCGTCTGTAGAGGACAACCAAGATGAAGACGAGGACCCTTTCATGGTGGAGGACGTAGTCAGCGCAGATGAAGAGGACGAAGAGGAGCCAGCGCCTACGTCTCGACCATTACAGACCTCTAAATCGTATAGTCACCTCCCGCGACATACTGTGACAGCGCTGTTCCCGCCCTTCTACAACAGGCCTCCGACTCCGCTACCGCCGTCTCCATCATTGACCTCGCTACTTCGCCCCGCGTTCAGCCGCCCAACCTCGAGACCCACGACACCAGACTCGTCGGATGTAGAAGGATATACGAGAGCTGGCTCGCATACCACAGGCACAAGCACACCCACGAACCTCGCGAGCTCGGCACGGCATGCGCCGACAGTACCCCGGGCCTCGCCGAAAGTGCCTACATACGAATACTATGGCTTTGCTCTGTACCTAGGCAGCTCCGCCGCGTTCCTAATGTACATCCTCTGGGCTTATGTACCAGCTCCGATGCTGCATCAGATGGGTATTCACTACTACCCGAACCGGTGGTGGGCGCTCGCGGTGCCGTGCTGGCTCGTGGTGCTAGTCATCTACATCTACGTTGCCCTAGCAAGCTACAACACGCGCTACCTCACACTACCGCTGAGCAGCTGCGAGAACCTCGTCGATGAATGCGCACAGATAGCCGTTGTCGATCGCATGACTGGGCAGATAGTACGCGACCCGGTGCTAGTCACAGACAAGCTACACGACAAGGACAAGGAAAAGGGCACTAGAGCCAGTGCACCTCCCAGCCGACGAAGCTCTTTCTCGGCATATCAATTTAGCGCACAAGATGAAGTGGACTGGAAAGGCTTTTGGAGCACGGGAACAGATGCCGTGATGGATGTGCCAATTGGCGGCGTCTGCGAGATACTCTACGGCCGCGACAGATGAATAACGTATCGTCATTCTGACTACTACTTATTCAGCGCGACTGTCATTCTCGGCCAAAGATACCTTGTGCGCGGAAAAAGCTTGTCGCGGGCAGTGGGTCGCTCTAACCCCCACTTACAACTGCCCCTCCCGAACTGCGAGATTCGGAAAGAACCATGCTTGTCAGGCAAGCGCCCCGCTACATCATGAGCTGTTTACTCGTCGGATTGGGCGGATGGCTCCTGCTATCTAGCTGCTGTAGCTTAATCCCGAGCTTGGTTTACTTACTCAGCGGGGCATGCAGCGAGATAGCTGGTATAAGTCCTTCCTGATGTCCGCTTCTACTCCTTCCCCATCCCACCTCTGCCCGTGAGATTCGCCGCCTTGCCCTGGGTTCAATTGCTTCACTCGCTTCCGTGAACAGCTTCCTTCGTTGACAAGCGTTCAATTGCCCGCCATGAAGTCTGTCGTCGCGCTTTCCGCTCTCTCCATGCTCGCTGGTGCCGAGGCAGCTGAGACCGTACTTGGAGCTTACATTTTCCACCGCCATGGCGACCGTACACCAAAGGCCCTTGCTCCCACCAACCTGACTGCTCTTGGTTACGAACAGGTCTACACATCTGGCCAGTACTACCGCTCACGTTACCTGTCCGGCGACTCCAAGATCCACGGCATCAACGAGGATGAAGTCAAGCTGTCCCAGCTTCAGGTTCAAGCACCGGTCGACAATGTCCTCCAGAACTCGGCCATGGGTTTCCTCCAGGGACTTTACCCTCCTGTCCAGACGGTTCAGACTCTTGCCAATGGCCAGAGCGTACAAGCGCCAATGGATGGCTACCAGCTCATCCCAGTCAACACCATCGAGACCGGCTCCGGCTCTGAGGACAATGGCTGGCTGCAGGATGCGTCGAGCTGCCAGAACGCAAAGACCAGCTCAAACTCCTATTTCGACAGTGAGGCGTACAAGAGCCTTGCGTCCAGCTCCAAGAACTTCTACTCTTCCATCGTTCCCTCAATGAACGGCGTGGTCAGCGATGAGCAGGTATCTTTCAAGAACGCCTACGTCGGTATGTATCGTCCCAATCCTATTGTACAAGCCAAACTAACATGAACAGTCTACGACACCATCCACGTAGCCGAGATCCACAACTCCAGCATCCCCAACTCCGATGCCCTGACCAACACCACCCTCACCCAGCTCCGCACCCTTGCCGACGCTCACGAGTGGGGCCTCGCCTACAACGCCAGCGACAACATGCGCGCAGTCGCCGGCATGCAACTCGCCGGAGAAATTCTCGAATACATGAACAACATCATCAGCACCTCCGGCTCCAAGAAGTTCGGCATCCAATTCGGCGCCTACGCGACCTTCATGTCCTTCTTCGGTCTCGCCGACTTGCAAAAGGTCAGCGACGACTTCACTGGTGTCGTCGACTACGCTAGCTCCATGGCCTTCGAGCTCTTCACCAACGCAAATGTTGACTCTGGTTTCCCCAACGGAGATGACCTGCAAGTCCGCTTCCTGTTCCACAACGGCACGGCTAGCAACACCAGTGAACCCACCGTCTTCCCTCTCTTCGGCGGTAGCGAGAACGCTGTCTCGTGGACTACCTTCCAGGATAAGCTGAATGAATTTGCTATTACGACTACCGAGCAGTGGTGCACAAAGTGTGGTAACACGGCTGGCTCTTGCGCTGCGTTCGTTAAGGACAACGGCGCTACTACTGCTCAGCAGAGTGGAAATGGCAGCAGCGATATGTCGCCTGCTGTTGGCGGTGTCATTGGTGCGTTTGTTACGCTGGCTGTTATTTTGGGCTCGCTCGCGGCGCTTATGCTGGTTGGTGGGTTCAGGCTCGTTAGCAAGAAGGCGCTTCAGAAGGGTGTTGCGCAGAGCAGTGTTGAGCCTAAGGCTTAGGGTCTGCTCGGGTGAGACGGCGTGCTGTATGGTAGTGAAGCGAAAGATGGAGAAAAAGGAACGAACAAGAGGTGTCACGATGTGTATGAGATCAACGCATGAATGAGAACGCTGAAGGGTATATTGCCAAAGTCTTAGTCTAGGTCCTTAAGGATATAGATGGTCGGCATTGACTGTCTGTCTACATGCTCAAGAACCTAGGCTAAGCATTTGGCAATGTATTTTCCGTTCATCTCTTCATTCCACTGTATACTTGCAATACGGGTATAACATGTCCCAGCCTGTGACCCGGATCCCTTTTACCCATCAACCCAAACGCCAGCAAATGCATGAAGTCATCTATATCATAACGCGAAGTGAGAACAAAGCCGCTCCTCCCTAAACCTTCAACACACTGAACCTATCCTGCGGCTTAACCTTCGGAGCTCCCAGGCCTTTCCTAACCTCATCCAACTGCTCCATGCCACTCTGCTGCTTCCCCTTCTTGACCCTCCTGCCACTTTTGCCAGCAGTATGGTGACTCCCCAGAAAGTCATCCATGATACTATCGAAATCGCCACGCAGCGGCGGCGCCTCACTACTCGACCACCCGCTCATACCACTCATCTTGCTCATGCCTGACATCTTAGACATGCCACTAACCATGGAAGCAGAGTCGTCGTAGCCGTAGCCATCCTCAGGGAAACCGTCGTCGTCAGCGTACTCTTCCTCGATCTTGTCGAAGCGCTGGTCGAGCAGTGTGAGGCCTTCTGTGCGGTGGAGGGCGGATGAAGACATGGAGTACCCTGATGTGGATGTTTTGGCGCCTTTGCGCTTCTTGCGGCGGCCGCCTGCTGTTAGGGCTGAGGCGCCTGTTATGAAGGATTGGTTGTCTGTTGCGGCAGCGGCGCCGTTTCGGGGGTTGCCAGGGGTGGGTTTAGCGGCTTTGACGTCTTGTTTAAACTTTTTGAATTCGTCGAGGTACGCCATGTCTGCTGCGTCAGCGGGGGCGGGCGCTTCATCTGGAGCGGGGAGCGAGGATGGGTCTGTAGGCTCGTTGTTGGAAGGTTTCTGAGCGCGCAGCTTGGGGGAGGAGGCTTTGATTGTGTCGTCGGTTTCCCAACCTGGGTCTTCTTCTGAGAGGAAGCGGTCCATGGGGTCTCTATCGTCGGTCTCGTCGTCGAAGAGGTCGGCGCTGTCCCATTCGCGTTGGTCGACTTCGAAGCCGTCTTGGGCGAGTTCGTTGAAGATGTCCTCGTCGTCCTCGACGTAGGCTTCGTCTTCGAGCGCTTCGAGCACTTCGCGGAGGCGCGGGTCCATGTCTGGTTGGAACCCCTTGAGGGCATCGGGGATGTTCTGCTGGTCTTGGTAGGTTGTCTTGCGCACGAACTCTGATGGTGCCATGTCTTCTCCGAATAGTTCGCTCGCACTGCTGATATTGCTGCTCACGCTGAGATCGGCCTGGCTTCTGCTGTCGTTCAGCGATGCGTCGCGCAGCATATCCGCCAAGTCCATCTTTTGCTTTCCCTTCTTCTCCGCCTTGGGCTCGATGAAGTAGGAATCGCCGCTGCCAGAGCCCAGGTCGCGCATGTGCTGCATGTAGTCGTACTCGGTATCGTCGTAGTAGATGCCGTAGTTGGCGGCTTCACCCTCGTTCTTCCGTACTTGTTCGCCATATTCGCTTTCTAGTTCCCGTCTCGACTTGATCTTGCTGCGTCCCGTCGCGGCGGAGTATTGCGATGCACGCGAACTTCCTGCTGGCTCGTCGGTTTCGCGTTGGTTTGGTGCGGCCCTCTGGGCAAAGACCATTTGCGGGGCATCTTCGTCGTGGATTCGGGGGTCATTCTGAGCGCGGTGGACGAGGCGGAAGTTGGTCGCGTTCTTCTTATCGCTGTCGCGGGGTTAGCGGGGTACTTCGATGCGCATCCAGATTTCTCTTCTCACATGAACTTTCGGCGAGGCATCTTGGCGGCTTGTGTGAGAGTTGAGGTTGATTGCTACGGCAGTGGCGAGCGTGCTGTTGTGGAAGTCTGGGGAAGGCGCGCTTACAAAAGGGTCTTCTCAGAAAAATAATTTAGCGAGGCAATCGGTGAATGACGTGGTGGGGCAACTTCCGTCGCAACTTTCTCTTTCCACCCACCCCTCTATTTGGGCCAAAAACACCACAAACCACGCGATACACCACTTCCAACCGCAAACATGGTGCTCGCGAAATCCAAAAAGAGCGTCGGGCTGGGTAACAGCCTGATGAACGACAGGTTCAGCAAGGGAAAGGGCGACAACCTGCGCAAGGGCAACTTCAACGCCGGTATCGAGCGAACCGGTCAGAATGGCGAGAAGGTGTGTCATCCATACTACAACTTAGCTCTGGACGTCCGCGCACGCGTAGGAACATCGCGCATTGAGCGGCATCCGGTAGAGCACGCGACCAAGCCCATACTAACACCACCCAGTACATCACCAACGAGAAGAAGGAGGCGTCGTACATGAAGATGCGCTCCGTCACCGAACAAGGCGCCCTCGACGACTTCCTTTCCACTGCAGAGTTGGCAGGTACCGACTTCACCGCTGAGAAGATGAACAACGTCAAGATTATCCACAAGGACCAGAAGAACCCATACCTCCTCTCGCCGCTTGAGGAGCGCAACGTCACCAAGAAGCACAAGGAAAACAGGAACCGACTGACTGTACCGAGGCGACCCCACTGGGACAAAGACACTACACCACAAGAGTTGGACGAGAAAGAGAGGGCATCGTTGCTACAGTGGCGAAGAGGCTTGGCGGAGCTGCAAGAGAACAACGACCTTCTCCTCACACCGTTCGAGCGCAATCTCGAAGTCTGGAGGCAATTGTGGCGTGTCATTGAACGGTCAGATCTGGTCGTGCAGATTGTGGACGCCCGTAACCCGCTCATGTTTCGATCAGAGGACTTGGAAGACTACGTCAAAGAGGTGGACCCGAAGAAGAACAATCTGTTGTTAGTTAACAAGGCGGATATGATGACGCTGGAGCAACGGAAAGCGTGGGCCGACTACTTCACCGAAGCTGGCATCAACTACAAGTTCTTCTCGGCTGAACTCGCCAAAGAGATGAACGAGGCTCGTGCTGAGTTGGAGGCAAGCGACGACGAGTCGGACGATGCCGGCGACTCTGACGAGCTTGTGACTGATGAAGGCGAAGATTTCGAGGAAGAAGACGACAAGCTCGCAAAGGAAGCCAAGAAGATTGACCTGCAAGACAAGCAGGAAGAGAAGGAAAAGTGGGTGGACGAAGAGACAGTCGACGTACCGGGCGCGAGCCAATCAGAGGCAGACGGCGACGAGCGCACGCGGATACTGACAACAGAGGACCTTGAAGCCCTGTTCCTCCAACATGCGCCTGATGTTGATACCGGACCAAACGGCGAGCCAAGAAAGACGTCGATTGGTCTTGTCGGTTACCCCAACGTCGGAAAGTCGTCCACGATTAACGCGTTGATTGGTGCAAAGAAGGTTTCGGTTTCTGCAACACCCGGAAAGACCAAGCACTTCCAGACTATCCATCTCAGCGACAAGGTCATGCTCTGCGATTGTCCTGGTCTAGTGTTCCCCAACTTTGCCACAACCAAAGCCGAGCTCGTGTGTGCTGGTGTGCTCCCGATCGACCAACTTCGCGAGTACACTGGTCCCGCAGGTCTTGTCGCACGTCGTATTCCGCAACCCTTCCTTGAAGCGCTCTACGGAATGAAGATCCACCCCCGACCGATGGAAGAAGGTGGAACTGGTATTCTGACATCCGAGGAAATTCTACGTGCCTACGCCATCGCCAGAGGCTTCTCCACCCAGGGTCTTGGTCAGCCAGACGAGTCTCGAGCGGCGCGATACATCCTCAAAGATTACGTCAAGGGCAAAATTCTCTTCTGCCACCCTCCACCCGCCGACCCACCGCTAGACCCTAAGCACTTCAACCGCGAACTCTACGACGTCGACCATCTTCCCGCCAAGCGCCGACACCACCCTCTCGCGTCTCTCCCCGGCAACACCTCCCTCGCCGGTGCACTAGACGATGACATGTCGCTGATGGACGACGAGCTCGACGCCGGCGTACCCGTCCAAGGAGAGAAGACACAACGCATGGACAAGCGTTTCTTCGGCCCCGGACAAGGTATGGGCAGAGTAAATCAGCCCTTCCACTACAAGTACAGTGAGCAAGGCAAGGAGCTGAGTGGCAGGAAAGCCAAGATGGTCGCTGCGCTTGAGGCAGATGTCGACCCGACGGAGATGAAGATGAATAGCAAGAAGCACTTCAAGGCCAACAAGAGGAGGGCGAAGAAGGTGCGATCTGAGTATGTTGATTAGATATCGATGCGTAAGGGTGGGAATAGGGAAAAAGGAATGGGAGTTTATGAATGCATGATCGGCGTTTGGATTTGTGTCTTGGGATGAGATACCGGGAATTCAATGCATAGAATATAAAAGTTACGTTATCACATCTTTCTGCTGCTTCGATGTTACGTGCGGTTTATATGATCCATCTCACGCCACATGATTTGCATGGACCATGTCTGTTCGGGTGGTGGCTGTGGCAGAGAGCAGGCGCTGGGTCGCAACTTCACGCAGGTCCACCAAGTCATTGGTGCTATTTGCTGGAATCCACGCCAAGCCGAAACTTGCCTAATCGGGACTGCTGTCACGTTTTTTTCGAGACTTGGTACAAAAGTCGCCAAAACACGTGGAATTTACATGATGTATCGTAATGTTCTGATTGTCACTGTGATCGATGGTGTACCTGAAAACTGCTACATTGGGACAGGGTCTGGGGGCGTGAATGGGTAGTGTTCGCAGCAGCGTCAGTCTCCCGAGGTCGCAACCTCTTCACATCTTCTCCCTTCATCCCATCCTCTCACAACACCAAGCACTCATTTTCTGCTGGTCTATTACATTTTGTCCTTGTCCTCTTCTTGGGGGAAGGGCGAGCCATTACTGTCAAGTTGGTCCATCTAGCAATCTCGGATGCGACGAGTCGTATCCGTGCCTTCAACTTCAGTATGATTGTTACCTCGCCCAGTGTCGTCCGCGTGCCTCGAGCCGTTCACCCACCTCTTCCAAGCCGCAAAACCCCAGCACACAACACTGCTAATACCCCAGACACCACCCAGAACGATAGGCGCACCATATCCCGCCATTGCCGCGCTAGTCAGAGTCGCGAACACAGATCCAGCCGCGACGCTTCCAATACCAGCTTGAATACTCGCTGCAATACTCCCTAGGCGAATATTAGTCACAGCGTCACGAACAAAGAGTGACTCTCAAAAGTGCCGTACCTGCGGCGACACCACCGGCTGTGAACCCAATGAGTCCCAAGAAGGCAGGCGTACATGCCATGAGAACTACAGGAACAATGAGTGCAGCAGTTTCCCAGGGGTACTGCTTTATCCATTCCATTGCCGCTTTCATGAGTGTCGCGATCTTCAGATTCTTGAGCGCTGCGATCGCTATTTCCAATGCATCATCAGCTTGTAGTTTGGCAGCACGAATTGCTATTGTGAGGTGGACGACAGCAGCATCGATAGTACCAGGAAGAATGGGAGTTCTGCGAATCGAATCGATCGCGCGCACGTCTCTGAGTGAGCTTCTCAGCTGCCGGTTGCGGGTCTCGGAAGAGCGCGAGATGTTTGAGCCGGATGCATGCCCTTCATTCATGCTGACGAGATCTAATCGCTTGCGAGTGCAGGTCGGAAGGCTTGTTGGGATCGCGGGACTGCTGCGGTCTTGTTACTCCGACTGCGGTGCTGCTTGTTCAGGTAGTAATTCAGCCTTACCTCCTGATTGAGTGGCAATCTTTCTTTGCCAGAATGCTATTTAGATGTCTTTTCTGTAGATGCATTAACTTTTGACTACTTTGTGACGTTTCGGCGGGTGAGTGTATATGTGCAGCAGCGAATGTCACTTCAGTGATAGATAAGCGCTTGCTGCGCCGCAACAGTGAAGTGCGGGGTTTGTGTAACCTTGCACGCTGTCATCGCTGCCAGCATTGTATGGCGCAAACACCGTTTCAAAAAGGACTTCTGCTGCACTGACTCATCGTTAACATTGAGTTAGGCATCTCCTCAATCCTCAAGGTTGGTTCGATGTCTATTGACCAGCCATCATTAGCTGTGTATACTTGTGAATGAGGCACTGAGCTCTTGAGCGCAGGAACAGATTTGTGGTTTGATCATGAATCGCATTTTCTAATAAACACCAAAACTTCTAGCCCATGTCTAAAATTGAACGCCCAAGAGTTGAGACACCACTTCATAAAGCGGTCCTCCAAAGAAAGAGAAGAAATCATCGGAAGACCCAGAATGAGCGAAGTAGAAATCCAGAAAAGCCCCTGCGAACAGTGTGACATGTCCTCCTGTAGCGCCCATCCCCGTTTCCTGCGAAACTGTTCCATGCCCCGAAATGTGTGACCGATCTGTTTATGCGACGCTGGCGCAGTTGAGGGCGTTGACATTGACGATACCCTGTTGGTGTTGCAGATTAGTATGAGTTGATGGAGGCGAGCGTGAAAGGGGATAACTCACATCCTTTTGGTCACCGATGTCGCAGCAGCGGATGCTGCCATCGCAGCCGGGCTGCTGGACGCTGATAGGGAGAGTGACGCACTCAAGGGCGCCGACGAGCGCATCCTTGGAAGCGCAGCAGACTGCCCTCTCGTTTCCGCCCTTGCAGATGGTGTTTCCGTTGCCGTTGCCTTGGGGAACAGCGGAGACGGCGACAGCCAGGGAGAGGATGGTGATGAAGAACTGCATTTTGAAGTTGTTGTTGGGATCGAAAGAACGATTGGAAGTTGTAAGAGTGAGTGGTGGTGTGGAAGTGAAGATGCTTGTTGTAGTGATTGTTGTGATGAGCTGATGATTAGACTTGGAGTCGAGGATGTGAGGTCTTATATACACATCTTCGACGTGCTGAACATCGTGTCTCTTCTGCTCCGAGGTCTTCTTTCTTGCTTCTTTTTCGCGCTGGTCTCATACAGTCCGGTGAGGATACAGGAGATCGTCCAATGGAACGTGCAAGAATGCCAGACCGACAGTTGCTGAGAGCATGTTGAGTGCCAAGCGCAAGCTTTCACGAGACCACTTTGTCTTTTGCATAGTGTCAGAAGCGTTGGGGTAGTAGGGTGAGGTACGACACACTGTAGCGAACCGTGCTTCGATGTTTCGGACATTCGGTACCTGATTCTCCTAAGGGTGCACTGGCCCCTCTAGCCTCATCAGGGAAAAGAACTACAGCGGATATGGTGATAATCCGCAACCAGAGAGCGGTCAATCTGCTGCATTCTGGAGCTGTCTGTGTTAGTCGCTGCTGCAAGTAACGGATCTACCCTGGGGTGGTGTGGTGGGGGTAGATGTCACGGTGGGGTGCAGCCGTTGTTGCCGCCTCCCGCATGCCTTTCGGCGTCTGTGCTAAGCTCGATGAGGAATCGCCTTCCCACACCACGTACGTACCTAAGCAGCGTCAATCTCATCGACCGCCCGAAAGAAGCAATCTTTGAAGTTTCCCGAGTGGCACGGGACGGACTCAGCGAAACGACAGCCTCGTCGACCAGCCTCACCGACAGTATCCCGATCGCCTTGGCGCCTCCCCGACCGCCTGAAAGAAGCAAAAGTCATCCAGTACAAGCGCATGTTTTCACGGTTGGCATATAAACCTTGTATAGCTCTGGCACGACGTGCTATTGAGCTTTGAACATGTCTGGAGCTATTGACGAGCATCGCAATTAAATCTACAATAGATGGCATTGTCCACCAGAACCATTTGATGTAGACCTGGTCCTTCTAGATTAGCCTCTACCCCTGCACGACTGGCTAATCGACTTTCGGCTATCTCTAGGTGTCGAACAGACATGGGAAATTCGTGGGGCCGCAAATTCCCATATTGAGATGTCAAACACAAGGGTGACTAGTGAATGAAAGATGTCTGGGCAGATAGATGACACTCCTCTAACAAGATGCCCTATTTCGGGACTTCAACAAATATGGGAACAAAATCCAAGGCTCACTCTGTTCTCCGTTGAAAAGAAGCAAAGCTCTACCCTCGCTCACTGGACGCCACCAAACGGATGCTATCTTCCGACGATTGTTCGGTCGCGCGCGTCGTTGGGAAAAGGACTGTAAGCGAAGGCTACCTGGACATGTTTCCGGTGAGTACATCTTTGCGGTATGTTCATCTTTGCGGTGAGTGTCGTACTATTCTTCCACGTCACGCTCGACCTGATCTATCCACATTGTTTATTGCTCAAGCGTTCCCAATGCATATCTAGTACTCTGATAACGCATACCGACTGTCTAACGATTGAAGATCTGTCTTCGCACCGGCCCCAGTGACTCCCAAACGCCGATCTGAATCTGGCCGACCAACTCTCTCGGCACATCTACCTTGCCATTCCAGTAGCATAACATCACAAGCGCCCTTCGGATCCTTCCGCTTCGATAGTGACTATTCGTCATATTGGTCTACCGGATGGAGTGTGGGACGTAATCTGACACTCTGCGGTACAATGGCTCTTGGATCTTGCACACCATCCGTCGGAAGAGCAACAATTGTGGAAGGCCGTTTCGCTACTTTGCAGCCATTTGTGCTAAGTACGGAGCGTTAAGTCCGTTCTACTTTAAGCGATTCGATAAATTTCTTCTCCTTCTGAACATGGTCCGCTTCAATTTGGCTGCTTGAGTACCAGATATTGGACGTGAATCCGACGAGGAACAAGATATCTGGATCTTCGGCATCCTTCCGTTTCGGTCCGAATGCCGCATCGAACCAAAGACACGCACCCTCAGACCCCGACAGAGCGCGACCCTCGCATTCGAAAATCGTCTCCCGCAAGCTCTGAGCGTATTGGGAGACCTTGACGATGAACTGCTCGATAGTGATGGCTTTCCAATCAGAATTCTCGATGAGCAGAGGCGGTGGGGGTGGATTGTCATCGTACCTCTCCCAGCACTCCCAAGCTTCGACCATGTCAAATACTACACACATTCGTGAACGCGGTAGTTCGGTAACAGCTTCATCAGCTAGAGGGTGCTTTGGATCCACAAGCATTGGCCGCCAGCTCGGCTCGCCCTCTTCATTGGAGTCGATGATTAGAACGGTAGATGATGGGGCGAGTAGGTTCCATCGTAGGCGGTCTAGAGCGCTCGTGTGCAAGAGGCTCTCCTCCTCACGAGGAACCTCTTCAGGAAGGAGGCGGAAGTTCCTACTTGCCTCGGCGAAATCTATCGACCCTGGCGCCATGTGGACTGTATTTGTAGGGTTGCTTGACAGATGATTCTTGAACAGCCGTTCTCTCCTCGCCCAGTGTTCCCTAAACTCCTCCGCTGAACTCGAGACGGAGGACTTGAAGTTAAGAGGAAAGACTTCTTCCACCCCTCCCCCATTCCAGTTCCGCAATCCATAATTGGAATAATAGTAGAGGCAACGGCTCTCCTTCTCCGCCGCCAGGCTCACGTCTTCGATCTCGTCAATCATCTCTCGCAAGCTTTCCGCGTACGCTGAAACTTGAGTAACAAATTGCTCGATAGTGATTGCTCGTCCGTCCTTGTTGTGAATATGTAGAGGTGGTGGGCTCTCGTCCATCATGCCCAAGCACTTCCAGTAGTGAATCATGACGAAAATGACACGGATATCAAAAGTTGGTCTTGTGGTCACTGGTTCTTCGGCAAGAGGATGCTTGGGGTCAGTAAACAGGGGCTTCCAGCACAGCTCGCCTGCTTCGTTGAGATCAACGACTTCGACTGTCGATAGCGGGGCAAGGATGTTCCATTTCAGACGGTCTAAAGCTTCTGTTCTTAGACTAACATCGTCTTCTTTGCGGATGTTTTGCAGAGGCAGTGTATCAGCAGAGCTTCTGCTCCCATCAGCTGCGTCGTGGTAGGCTTGCGATACTACCTGGCCTGGATCGAAGGTTCCTTCGCCGGAAGTGACTGGTGAATTCATCCCGAACTCGCAGCGCCTGGCTAGAGGTTTTCGGACAGAATTTTGTGTAGAGAGGGGAGGTTGACGAAGAAGCATGGGGAATGCGAGTGCGTCCACGAGATTGCGTCCCTTGATCTAAATTCCGGCAGAATACGGTCCTTCGCCAAGGTGGCGTGGTCGGAAGAATGCCGTCCGCGCAATACCTACGGCATGTGACCTTCGATGGTACCATCGACAATACTGCTCAAAGGGTAGAGAGAACAGTGACAGGGTACTAGAACGACGTTCGCTGATTACGTCGCTTGTAATATAGCCATGGATATGCAAAGGTAGATCGTAGCCAAAAGGGTTTCATCGAAAACAGCATCAAGAACGCCGGAGGGGCTCAAAATGCGTGGCTTTCGACCCGAGTATCAACAGTGACACAAGAAAGAAGGTGCTGCGCGTTACATATGCGACTTCGGAAACGCAACCAGTAGGAGGGACACGAGGAGAGATTAATATGCAATCTTGTGAATGGAATATATTTCCCAAGTCGATAGAGCGCATATGGTGCAACAGGTAATGTTGGTAATAGCTTGCTCACGACCTTAGTGGCTTCCACACCATCAGTGGCTGTTCAAGAACGGGCCCGTTAAAGCTGGTGAAATCGATGCGGAAAATCTCGACGTCTTCATAGCCATGTTTCTGGTAAAAGCGATGGCCAACGGGAGTAGACGCCAGATAGGTCGGAAGACCAAGATCTTTGGCACGCTGCTTTCCCCAGTCTATGAGGAGACTCCCTGCACCCCTGCCCTGGAAATCTGGATGTGTACATAGCAATTGACGGTTTGAGATTTATGAGTATGGAGAGGGTGTGGGGTCACGTCGCGACAAATATATTGCGCAAACCTACAGAGATACTGCTTCTCTCCCATGATCGCTTTCCTCTGCCCCGCCATTCCTTCAAAGAAGACCTTGCAGGCTTCCGCATTGATCCCAGCATCAATGTGCCAAGGTTGAAATGAAGCGAGTGCTGCCTCGGTAGTCTCGAAGATGTGCCATTTTGCCCATGCTACCATTTGAGCAGTCTCTTCGAAAGCCTGGATCAAATGGACAGTAGAGTCGTTCTTCCTCATGTCGATGATCTGCTGGATTCTTTGTTGCGATGCTTCCGGAGGAAACGGGCCTGGGTTGAGGATGGGACCGAGAGGGTTATCTTTGAAAGCTAAAGACTCGATCTCACAGCCTCGCGCGATGTCGGTGTCGGAGACCTCCCGCAGAATAACTGCCATGCTGATGGGTATGGATGAAGAAGGAGGATTTCGTCGCAGGTGTCGTGAAGATTGGATGCTATAGTCGCGCGGCTGACTCAGCGCCTCAATGGGGCAGATGCATCTTGAGTGTCGCCCTTGCGCCCTTTTCGTGTCAAGTTGTGGAGCGAACGATGCGGCAGCTCAAGTTTGCTGCACCAATTCTGACTTGAGTGGTACACCGCCGAGGAAGGCAAGATGCATCGATGCGCTCTACACGAAGAGGGCCTTGTTTGTGTGTTTCTACAGAAGAGGTTCGTCGACGCTACTCCATGTCAGATCAAATTCTCACAGGAGCACACCTCTACTTGCGATGCCAGAGGGGGGCTACGGCTTTGCCGGGCGGCAGCTGGGCGTGTTGAGGAGGTCTATCCGATCAAACATGGGGCTCTTATTCATAAAGGGCTTCTTCCGTGGCTTAATCTCTTTCATCTCTACACGCGATGAGCGCGACGCGAGTATACTGGCTTGTCTTATCCTTCCATCTCTTTTGTCCGTTCGTCAAAATAGTCTTCAAGCGTCTCCATCCGCTGGCACATAGCCCTCAGCCAACCAACTCCAAATATTGAGTCCAATCTTGACGCCCTTCGTAACTGGCAATCCTGCATGCCAACTCTCCGCGTATCCAGTCCCATCGCTCCGCATATTCTCCCAAAACACCGCGTTCCCAGCAATCGGCTTGAAAATGATGCCTTTGCTAAGATCCTCCTTGGGCCCTCCCTCTTGCCGAACACCATCCGCGGAGACAGTCGCGGCCCCATCTTCACCACACTCGATAAATCGACACCAACTCTTATCCTCAGGCCTCTCCAAGCGCGGGAAATGCGTGCCTCCGCCCGTGCAATTTGCTTCCAGATACACCATGAAGGAACTCACGCGGCCGCTTTTCTTGGTCGCAGTGCTCCAGTCGTAGTGGTATGTGTAGTGACCTCCTACGCCATATCTCTGGCTCCAGAGTTTCTCGATGAAAGTATACGGCCGCCAGCCTTGGAACACACGGGCGCGCTCCTCGATGCATTTGACGGTTTGACTGCGGGGTAAGGGTGCTTTCTCTGAGTTGCGGATCGCGGGTTTGAAGGATTCGGTGCCGGAGGTCCATACTGTTGAGGGAGTGAAGTGGGGGTTGCTGCGGTTGTACTGTTAGTTGTGTTCGCTTCATCTATAAGTATGCAGCATGACTATTACATGGCAAGTCCCATGAAAACAGAGTCCTTTTCTATACCCTGGGATATCTCGAAGCAGTAGCAACCAAGAACAGACGTACCTCAAAGCAACCACTTCCTTCCCCTCTTCTTCACCAACAAACCCCTCAATATACACCACCAACGGCTCCCGACTCAGCACGTAAACACCCTTGTATGTATGCGCTGCGCAACTCAAATTCCGCTCCGGAATCACCAGATTTTCTAGATTGGCTTTTACATCACCTCCACCTCTCGCACCAGCGCTACTCGATGACACCGCATCGGTACCCGCATTCGAAGTAAGCAACGACGACAAAGGCGCGCCAGCGAGTATATACGCTAGCGCAGCGAGAAACCCATACTGAAAGACCGACGTTATCGATAGCGAGGACGAATACGAGGTACCGGACGACGACGATGCAGGCGCGGAAGAGGAACGAAGCATCGCAAAACCACGCAACACTCTCTTCTCCTTAAGCGCAGGCCCCACGAAAACAAAGAATGACGACAAGCAATAACCCAGATGCTCGACAGCGCAAAAACACAAGAGAAGAGACCGAAAGATTTGTAAAAGAGTGACGATGTGAAAGTCCACAAACTCACAAACCCACGCCCCTTCAAAAGGAAACAAACCAAGCCGCCCGCCGCACAGCGCACTTCCGCCCAAATGATTTCATCTGCAATTACCGCTTACCGCTATCAAGGGTCCCGACTTTCCTTTCCGCGCCGCGGCGCCTAGTCTCATCTCAGGTCTCACGTGTCATGTGTGCTTTATCGCGCGGAGTGGACTCTGCGTCAGATTACGCTCGGGACCACACGACACAACGTGGATCGCGCAGTGGCGTGTGCACATCTGTGGTCCTGGATGATTTTTGTTCCGAAAGTTCTGAACCCCTGGCTTAGGTAACTTACGGCTGAAATCTGGCTGGGCGCGAGGAACAGGGATGGGGGCGTCGGGGTTAATCTGCGTGTTGGTGGGCATGATTCATGGATGCGCTTGGTTTTGCGGCGGCGGTTTGGCATCCAGGGGCTTGGGTCTGTTGCCTTTTTTTGTGGTGAGACTGGCATCCTGGTCCGAGATAGAGACCTAGAATGGAGGGGCGGACTAGCTACCCCTCATGCGTGCTGTATGTACTTTTCGCATTCATTTGATGGTTCGCAAGGCTGTATGTTATTCAGTCCATGCGACCAGGACCCAGATCACCGCATGCAACGCTCTCAAAATTTACCAATGCATAATATCGAAACAATGTCCTCGAATTGCACCTCTATAAACGCCACCCTAATGGTGCACAAAAAGGTATCAAAACAAAGAATAGAAAAGGGTAGAGCATGAAAACGAAGCTCAGATGAATGAGACTTTGTCGTAATGTCATCAATCTCTCTTGAGGAAAAAAAGGACAAGCAGTTGGTATCCCAGAATCTACGCACACACACACACACCCAAGGAAGAAGAACACACTCGCTCGCATGCTGGGACCAAAGTCGTCACCTCGTGGGTTCTGGCATGATGTCTGCCTTCTCAAATTATGCCAGAATGCAAAGACTCTGGATGTCAAAATTATGCCGTGGCATATGGTTTGCGCAATAGTGGTATCCTCTGGTCGCTACTGGACGTGAAGAATCCTTCTGTTTGTTCGGTGTTGATCCGCAATCTTTCTTTGCCCTGTTCTGTTCTGCTGGCTTCGCTCATTGGAACGGACCGTAGCAGTAGTTGTGTAGGTCGGCGGTGAGATTACTGTTTTCCACTGTTTTCTCGTTCATGCTGCTCGGCAACTTCACGCGCGTAAAACTCGACTAACATCGTTCCATACGCCTCCATCTCTTCTAAAGGTACAGCGAGGCGGAAGTCATTCAATAGCAGAAATTGCAACTCCAGGTGGTTCAGTTCAACCAAGGGTAGACCGCCAACCTTGAACCTGTTAGCATGCGTTTTCATAATGTGTATCGGCCAACACAAACCTTTGCGTATCTCGAGTTTGTATAGAAGACGTCGGAGAAGAATTTGCTGGCGCATGTAACGCCGGCTATGACTAGACGATGTATGTTGAAGCTGTCAACAACAAAGAAGTGAGATAGATTCAGCGCATCCGCGCCGAGATCTTGTTGCGGGGGCGAAGGCGGCTGGGTATTGTCCCCTGGCGTTTGCGATGGCTTGCCCAAGGAGCCTGACGGAGGAGGGGTCGCCGCCTGAGCGGAAGCTGATGCGGGTCGTGCGTTGTCTGCCGGGGCCGGAGTTGCTGACATTGTAGACTTTGAGTGTTCCACAGACTGCTCATTAGCCTTGCGAAGACCAGATATAGGGCCAGCATTTACCCTCTCTGTCATTCTGTCGAAGTAGACGAGTAAACTCAAGAAGACCTCGTACGTGGTCGGGCAGTATTTGTGAATTCTACTCAGATAGCTCAGGATTGAGATGCTGGGGACGTTCTTGCCGTGGAAGGCCAGGACGCTGGTGGTCTGTTGGCTCAATCCCGCTGTGCCGTCTGATGGTGGGATTTGGCGGTGTAGATGATCATGCTGGCGATCGTTGGTTGTTGTGATTTTGGTCAAGAGTCCGGCAACCATTTCGATGATGTCCGAAACAGGCATCTCGCTGATCTCGTATTGAGGCCCAACCTCTGCAGGGTCTCGTCGCTGCCGCCGTGCGAGCGAGCGCGACTGAGAGAAGGGACTGGACTCATCGATGGCAAAACTCTGGATGTGTGACAGACTCTTGACTTTGATGCGCGTAGGAGAAGCTTCCGGCGATCGTAGGGACTGTGCTGGAGAAGGCTGGGGAACGGTTCGCGTGTTTGCGACGGCGGGGTCAGTGCCCGAAGGCGTCGGCTGCTGTGAGCGGGGGCGGAAAGTCGGACTGGGTGGTGTCGGTACTGCTTGGTCAGCAGCGGGTGCGGTAGAGTTTGGCTCTGAGCTGTTGTGGTGCTGCGACCGCTGGCTTGGTGTTGAGCTCGACTGCGGGGCTCCCGAATCCGCCATGGGAACATCAGCAGACGAAGCTACTGGCCGCGGCGCATTGGCGCTCGAAGACGGCGACGGGCGTACAGGCGTGTGATGGCCGGCAGGAGACTCTTGCGTCTGGTGCGTACTGCCGCCGCCAAACATGTTGGTGTGAAAGTGGTTCCCACCGAAGTCGCTCACCAGAAGCGAAGTCATTCCGCGCGAAACCAGGCTGTGCAGATGTCTGGGGTTCACGATAGTCTTGAACTGGAGGCAGGCGCGACACAAGGGCTGTGCTGGGTGCACCAAAGAGCGTGGTTCGAAGGCGCAGTGGATCGGTGAGAGGCGTCGGTCGTGTTGTTGAGCCTTATCGTAGAGAGCCCGAACGTGGACGCAGCTTAAAGAGGCGCAGATACCGCGTGCGAGCCTGCTCTACTCTGCCGTACCCAAAGCAAATTGGACGGCACGCGTCGTGTCAGGGTGAAGGGCAAGATGCGCGCCGAGTCGGGGCCCAGCGTGGTGAGTGATGAGGTGTTGTTGGAGAAAGGCGTGGGGATCGGACGTCACAGACCAACGACTGGCGAGATCAACGAGACCCTGGCCGCAATTCACCTGCACAGTCCCAGACGCATGTGACGACACTGTGCAGCCACCAAGAGCCGTTTCAGCACTCGATGCATCCAACTAGATAAACACAAGATGATAATTCTGCCACCTCGGCACGTCGCGCCACGTAAAATGCTGCACAGAACCAGAGGGCGAGGAGCCAAGAAAAGGCCGGTGACGAATGGGGCAATGCTGACAGTTGATTGGCCCGTGGCTGCGGTCCCATCCCACGCCCGTGGCCCAAGTTCCTGTGTAGATGATGCTAGCCAACTTGCTCTCTTTGATTTCATACAGCTCATTCAGGTATCATCATCATGTCGTACTATATCATACATGGTCATGACGAGTCCTACTGCTTGCCTGGCCCCTCGTAGTTCTGGTCTGGCAGATATAGATGCCTCTGCGCACCCTTGCCTGTGAGCACCACCATGCGAATCACACCGCCCGAGCTGCCGTCCCACTTGATGGCTTCTGAGAGCGCGCCCTTGACGAACTTGATGCCTTCCTCCTCGCTCATGTTCTCCTTCCAGTTTGCATCGCAGTATCCGTAGATGTACGTCGAACCCGAGCCACCAATCGCGTATGATTGCTTGTGCAGGGAGCCTCCGAGAGGGATAGAGTATACTTGGCCGCCGTGTCGGTGGTCCCATCCGGCAATGATGAGTCCAGCGCTGCATATACGTCAGTAACTGATGGTTGCGCAGCCGTGGCTTACTCACGAGAGTTGGTCCTTGTTGGAGTAGCACAGTTCTTGGAAGATGGCTGCCGCCGTCTGCGTCGTAGGTGGCTCGTCGTTGGTGGTACCGTACATGCCGAGGTGGTATTGAACAATGTCCGCGACAGCCTGTGTGTCTGCTGCCGATCCAGATCTGCAACACCAGATGGTGTCGTGGACTTGTGTGAGCTTGTCGGTGACTCGGTTCGCAATGTAGGCTCCGGTCGTTGTTCTGCTGTCGGCGGCTAATATGACACCGTCCTTGAAGTTGATGGCCATGCTGGGTACTGTCAGAAACTGAGAGGCAGCGGTTCGGGAAAGACAAACATGGATGTTCCGAGGCTACAATGGCTGTTAGTAATCTTGCAGCGCTCTAGAAAGTGTTGTATCTTACTTGACCTCTCCCTTCTTGAGGTGGTTCATGTCGACGTGAATGCCATCTGCGCGGTGTGAGCTTCCGTAGGCGACTTGTTTGTAGCGGCGAATGTACCTTCTCCCAACATGCCCGTTGACATCATCATTGCGAAGTGAGCTGGTCGAGTAGGCAGAAAGAGGGTTCGGGGGGACGATAGGTTGGAGCGGCGTATGGGGCGGGCGAGAGAAGCTGTGGGGTGGGTTGTTGCTATAGTGGTGGTGCAGGCAGCTCGACTCTACGCGGCTGATATTCCTTGGCATTACGCTACTGGTCTTAGTGGCCGGCTGCACCATGCGACACCCTCGAGGGCTCGCGTTCAGGCAATTGCGCGCTGGAACCTCAACTGCCTTATCGCGACTGTCGCTCCGAATGGTCGAGTCTTCTATTCCTTCTCGCTCTCCCTCACCTAGGCAGCTGTTCCCACGAAGTCGCTCGGCCCCTGAACCCAGATCAATCCTACGCCCCACCGATCCCGAAGTGCGACCAGGGAGCATGGCTTCGGCTCTCGACACCTTCATCTCCTACTTGAAAGTGCCGATTCTAGCGTCCTCTGGTGTCGCCGCGCTGCTCAGTGGCCTCCTCTACTTCAAACAAAAGTACGTCATCCTTGCAATGCCCGTTTTGGGTTTGGCTAACTCTGGCAGTGAGATCATATATCCCCGAGCCTTCCCTCCTGACGCCCGAACAAACGTCCCCAGACCTTCCCAGTTCGCCATAACCGACTATGAGGAGCTGTTTATCCCCACACCCGATGGCGAATCTCTGAGCGCCTTCTTCATTCGAGCCAACAAACAGCATGCGCGCAACGTAACGGTCCTCATGTTCCACGGCAACGCTGGCAACATCGGCTACCGACTTCCCATTGCAAAGATACTCGAAAACGAACTCCGATGTAATGTATTGATGTTGCAATATCGGGGCTATGGTCTGTCCTCTGGCAACCCCAACGAAAAGGGGCTCATGATCGATGCTCAGACTGGCTTGGATTACATCCGGCAGAGACACGAACTTCGGGATACCAAGATTGTTGTCTACGGTCAGAGTATCGGCGGTGCAGTTGCTGTCGGGTTGGCTGCTCGTAACCAGAGAGAAGGTGACATCTCCGGCATCATCCTGGAGAACACCTTTACTTCGATCAAGAAACTCATACCGACGTGGGTACCTTCAATCGGCTGTACATACCATCACTAACATCGTGTAGTGCCTTCCCTCCCGCTCGCTTCCTCACTCCGCTCTGCCACCAGATATGGCCGACTGAAGAGACACTTCCCAAGATCTCGAAGATACCCATCTTGTTCCTCAGCGGTCTCAAGGATGAAATCATTCCGTAAGCGCATATACTCACAAACGCTGAGTTTCCGGCAGGGATCTGTTTGCTAACTGTTTGACAGACCTTCGCATATGACCAAGTTGTTCGACGTCTGCAAAGCGCCAAAAGTCTGGAAGGAGCTACCCAACGGAAGTCACAACGACACCGTCGCAGAACCGCGCTACTTCCAATACATCGAAGAGTTTCTCAGCGAATTTGTAGCCCGTTGAAGCTTTCGCTGGATATTCATTAGTTGTTGGAGGGTTGACAAATATGCTGAGCCAGCCCCACGCTACTGCTTCACTTGAATAGCGCGAACCACAGGCTGTGCGCAGACAGGGAATTGGCCAAGTGCAAGCGTTTGATATGTCACTGGGCTTTTGCTATTGGAGGGACATCCGATTGGGTTCCGTGGTTTATACCCTCATTGGCTTTTGTTCCGAGACGTGCATTAGAGGTGTGCGGTTTAGGTCGACTGCGCGGGCAGCACATCTATGCGCTGTGAGCATGAGCATCAGTATCTCGGGGCAGCCGATGTGCACTTTGCATTTTCCAGCGCTCTGAAACGTAGGTGCATGTGTGCATATCCCCTGAAGCTGACCTTTTTGCGCCGACACTGGCTACGGAAATGTACTTTGGGTGGCAAAATGGCACCACATAGTTTCGAGATTGCGTCGCCGAGCAGGGCTCGCGAATATAGAGATCGCGATCGTATGCATGACCCTGCAGTAACGTGTGTATCTCCGTAAGCTAGCTGTGATTTGTGTTTACAAGCCGTGTCAGCTGTTCTTAGACTATTCATGACGGAGCAATTGATTTTTGCGTCGCAAGGGTCCAGCTTTACCGACCACGTGCAAGACCCGAGATGTGGGGTGATGACGGATCGCCAGGGGCGAGGTACATGTGCCCTAGGCAGCTTATCGGTACAAGATTTCTTGACACAGGGGATCCATTATCGAAAGATCATCCTTCACAGCCTCAGTCGCTTCGTTGCTGCATGTTACGCGATGCAATGCGTAACGAGTGGCCACGGGGACGACGTTATTCGGACCTACCGCCTGTGTCGGACGTGTACTCGCGACAGAGCTGCTATGGACCACGCACTTGGAGCCCCGCAAGGTTCCAGCCGGGTTCTTGAATACGAAGAGGCTCCATGTACGGTAGTGCCAACGTCCGCGTTTGCGACCGGCGCTGATTCGATGGTGATGGATCTGTGCTGGACCCTGCAACGGATGCTACCAGCGCCACTGCAGTAATGTGGGCAGTATCGCGAAGGCTTAACATTTCCCATGCTGCTTGCGACCGGAAGTGCATGCATCGGCTGCACGGAACATGGCAATCTTAGCATGGCAATCTTGCATTAGGCCGAAGCTCTATCCCATTTCAGCATTCGTAGCTACCCAGCCGAGCAAGTTGGAGACAACGACTCTTCAAGTGAGCAGACGTCAATTGAGATGAATTGAATAAGCTCATGATCTGCGGATCTATTCTTGTAACGCCACCGTCATTGTTGCACCCCGGCGGACGAGACAGACGTTTGATTCATTGCTCGCCCGGGTGTCGATCATGACCACGCGGGAACAAGTGTGGTGGCTGTGCTGTGGCGGCAGATCACTATTGTCGAGCGGTCACTCCGACTGTGGCGAACCGGCCTCACTCGCAGGCCAGAACCACTTTGCATGTTTGAGCAAACGGTTTTCGGGCCATTCATTTCAGCCGTCTGCCGAGCAGCGTGCCGAACCAAACCAAGTGCAGACTTGTCAAGCTTTGGCTTGCGCCGGCATGTTCGCGTTCATGGAAGCGAACGCTGTCATCTCGAGGCCCACTGTCGCGCTGTGGCGCTAGGCCTGTATAGGTCCCACAGCCATAGCTGCCCGCTCCATCTTTCTTCCATCCTCGTTTCGACGCACTCCCGCCGCAGGGTCACCAGGGGAGTACCACCGCCGAGCCAGCCTACCACCACTCAACAATGCCGCAAGATGCTTTTACCGGGTCCCCTGCCAGCTCCCTGCGCTGGCTCCATGCCTGGTCATCATCGTGACGCCCTAATCACGTCCACGCGGCATCCATGGCTTCTCCCTGCTTCCTAGACGGCCGGAGTCTTCTGGGCGGCTCAGTTCGTGCATGTCGCGTCTGCTCCACTACCCATACAGCCTCCTCGATTGGTCCGCCAACTCGCATGCATGTTGGGCCCGTTCCTATGGACGGCGTCGGATTACTTCATGATCTTGATCTAGGCGATGCTGTCATATACAAGCCGGTGCTAGTAGATACCCTGGTACCATGTCTCCCAGCACTTTTGTAGTCCAATACTTTCTTCTACTTTCCATGCAGGTTTTCACTCGACAAATTGACGCCAGCACCAGCTTGCGTTTCGGTATACAGAACAAACACTAAATTTCCGCCTACCAGAGATTGCTAGGAAGGGCCCGCTAAGCTTTGGTAAGATAGTCTAGGATCAGCGCCATCGGCCCATAGCATTCTAGAAACGGTATCACTCGCCACGTCCGATGATATACCACGTCTGCAACACTTGTTTTCTAACATTCCCTTGACTCAGGCACCCAATCTTCTCCTTGCTGGGCTTTTGGTGATCACTTCGCCTCCAAAGCATCGGTTCAGACCCTGTCACTCCACATCGATCCTGTCAGCCACGGGTAGCCTACCGACAGCCAATCAGGCTCGTGCTAGTAGCTGCGGCCAGCGGCGAGTGAAGCAGAAAGCTCGCGAGAACCCTCTGGCGGCCTTCCCGTTTCTACTAAGCTAGTCAATGAGCCCATCTCTGCGACCCTAGCTCCTACTATCTGCCGCACGTACGCTTGCCCATTGCGGTCCCTGCCGTTGCGCCGTCCCCAACCTCATAAGGCTTTGAGAGCTCGCTTCTGCCGTCTTAGTGGTCGTGTAATTCTGACCATCATCTTCGTTCCGCCTTAAGCGAGCTCCTTCTCCAGGTAGTACATCAACCGAAGCCGTTCATCTTCCCTCAAACGGTTTCTCCTACTGCCGGCATCTTTTTTTACATGCGATCACCTCACAGCCTCCCTTACCCACTGGCAAACCTTGATCGTCGTCTCTCCTACGAAGCGACTTACTTTCGGGTATCGTCCTTTCCGGCTTGCCACATCCCTTCAAGGATACGTTGATATAGAATTAGGTACGTTGTATTCTCCTATGTTCGGAAAATTTGGTTGAGTCGGGCCTTTACACATTCGTTTTTCTAGCACTCGTTGTATTAGTTGTAACATGGACTAACATGGCTTTCGTTTGGGTCCAACAGTGGGTGCCACTTCCTGTCGTTTACGAGCCACACATGGGCGACCTTCCTCCTGGTCCACGGTCTCACACCATGGACAACACAACAGCCAGTCTCGCACGTGAAGGAAACAATTCGACGTCGTTTCCCACGTCTCTCAAATCTCCCGACGGCAACGATCCGTTCTACTCCCAACTTAGCAGTCTACCCCAAGGTCAATTGCGACCCGACCATCGCTCATCAACGCACGCGAACGGAACCTACCAGTCCCAAGAACATGGTACTTCACCACTTAATATGGGCGCAATGATAGGCGCATTGCCCAACTACGGCGCAAACGACAATACTCCGATGAACCCGCAAGTACCACGCTCCCTATCGGGCGCATCCACCTCGGCTGTGGCATACCAGCTTGGGCAGAACCTACAAATGCCCGGTAACATGCCCGCTCATGCTTCCTATGGCCCTGGATTCGCTACAGGTCTTCCTCAACAACACTTTATGTCTCAACAAGGCTCACAGTACAACGCCTATCCTTCCTATCCGACAAACCAGCCTCGTCTAGCAGGCGTGGCGCCAATGCAGTCGCCCTACCAAAACTATCAGCAAGCGTCGCAGTACATGTATTATCCGGCGCCATACGGACAACAGGGCCAATTCAATCCTGGGTTCGGTGCACAGAACCAAATGTACGAAAGAAAAGCCAGCTCAACGAACCCGGGTATGCAAGGTCATGTTGCGGATTATTTGCATGGTGATGGCGGCTTCCCTGGTGTTCGGATGGCTACTGGAAACTACATGGGCGACACAAGCTCAATAATGTCTCCATACGGCGTACAGTTCGCGCAGTCTTCCGGTAAGCAAAGTTCGCGACTTGTTCTTGTGCATGTTTAACGTCGCAAAATGGTGCGTACAGCTACTGATGACCTTCCAGGCATGCCTCGCCCAGGGCCAGTGAGCTCCATACCTCGTGGACCGCCTCGCAAACCTAAACAATCTGGGCACGCACTTTGGGTCGGTAACCTCCCACCTGGCACCACGATAGTCGCTTTGAAGGACCACTTCTCCCGCGATGCTACCAAGGATATTGAAAGTCTGTTCTTGATTTCGAAGAGCAACTGTGCATTCGTCAACTACCGCACAGAAGCATCTTGCACGGCCGCAATGCACAGATTCCACGACTCACGCTTCAGCGGTGTACGTTTAGTCTGCCGCCTTCGACGCAGCTCTGCTCCTGCATCAGGGGTACCCACGGCACCTTCAGCCATGATAGGCCAGCAAAAGAATGTTTCTCGAGCAGCGACACCGACACAAGACAACATTACCGATGCTCCCACAGAAGACACAGCTGACTCGCCATCGCACAAGAGTGTTGAAGATGTTAAACCATCTGTAGACACTGCTACAAAATACTTCATCGTGAAAAGCCTCACGCTACAAGACCTTGAGCTCAGTGTTCGGAACGGGATCTGGGCCACGCAGTCTCATAACGAAGATGTCTTGAACAAGGCTTTCCAGGTGAGCGCACAATACTCTCCCCGCTGAAGACTGTTAACTAACAGAGTATAGTCTGCTGAAAATGTCTACCTCATCTTCTCCGCGAACAAGTCGGGCGAGTACTTTGGCTACGCACGCATGGCGTCACAAATCCTTGAAGATGGGTCTCCCACCATAGGCTCGGCACCCAAGCCCGAGGCCATCGTAGACGCGACGGATGTGCCAAAGGCGATCGCAACTCCAGCAACGGAATGGGCGCCGCGAGGAAGGATCATTGACGACTCTGCGCGCGGCACAATCTTTTGGGAGGCAGAGCTACCCGAAGGAGACGGCGAAGAAGAAGCACAGGACAAAGACGACAAGACTGAGAGAGACGATGCGCCGCAACAAATTGAAGCCGACACCTCAGCCGTCCCGCAGAGCTGGGGCAAGCCTTTCAAAATTGAGTGGGTCTCTACGAACCGTCTTCCATTTTATCGCACCCGTGGCCTCCGCAACCCATGGAATGCGAATCGCGAAGTCAAGATTGCGAGAGACGGCACAGAACTCGAACCCAGTGTTGGAGAGCGCCTGGTCCAGATGTTTCATCGAATGGGCCCGTCGGCTACTGGCGCACCGGTAATGCCGCCCGGTGTAGCCACCGGCATGATGCCCCAGATGCGAACATTCTAGGCGTGTGTCAGGCCTCAATTGGGCTCATTGCATAGCAATTGATGTACCAGACGTTCGCTTACCGTTGAACTCGGTTAGGACGACTTGGAGCTTGAGAGGTAACGATGCGCCTCTTTGTTGCAATTGGAAGAATTTTGTCGGGCCCTCCACTGCCGGGCAGTGGGCGCTGGATTGAGCTCTTCCGCATTCATTCGCTTCTGCCATCTATTATCACTGAGGAACGAAGACTTGACGATGACATGATCTTTTAATAGGCAAGACGAGATCAAGAAACACGAAGGAAACGAAGCTAGTGCTTGGATTCGTGTGGGTAATTGGGTATGCTCTCCTTCCCACATCGTTCTCTTGTCACCGTAGTTTCATCGGAGTTATCCATTTCTGTATTCTTATCACTCTCATTCGTAATGTAACATACTCTCCTGCATTATCCCGCTCGGACTTGTCCTGTGTTTTGCGCGCAAACCCCGGTTGTTACTTGAACCGCAGCCCCTGCTCATGGTCTTTTCAATTTGTCCATATTTCGTACATGCAGAACTTGACTTTATCTTGATCGGCCCTTTCAGGGCTGGCAGGGTCGCAGGGAGGTTCTCGACCTCTTCGTTCTTGTTCTGGCCCTTATTTGCGTCTAGTGTCTCCGGGTAGGGATACCCACCCTCGCGGGTTACCTGGCCGCGACCTATGAAAAGGCTCCTGGACAGACACACCGGGGAGGAGCATCATGATCAGCCCACTGGTCTGTCGGCAAAAACACCCTGGCCACAACGAATGCTCAGGTAGGAAAGTCGCCATCATGACTACAAGGTTCAATGTCCGTACAAAACGACCGACGCTAGACATCTGCAACATGCCTCCCAGAATCGTCATGATGCAACGTAAACTTTACGCTACCTCCACGTGTCCTTGCACATGCTCAAGTGAGCAACAACATGCGCTCCCTCGGTAGTCCCATCACACTTTGCAGAGCACCCAGGTACGTAGAACAAGGATCGCACCCAAAGCCAAGCCCAGCAACCCGCGCATCTCCGGACGAAACTTTGAAAAGCCTCATCCCCATCCATCGCTTCCGAGCTTGCCATAGTAGCCCCAACGCTTTCCGCACACCCACACACACTCACACATGGACCAAATATGGCAACGCCGTTATACCCGAGCAACAGATGACAGCTAAACAAGCGGAAACGCAGAATGCAGAAGGACAGTGCGAAAAGGCACAAACTTTCCCACACCCCAATAGTCACATATGCACATCCTTCACTATAACCAATCCAAGCCAAAAAAAAACCCACAACCCATGCCCCATCGCGCAATTCTAGAACCCAACCTTGTTTCGCACACGACACACAAGCCTCAAAGTTACACAGCAAGCATCGCAATCTAGATCGACTCAAACCTCGATGCCGCGTTATCCGCTGGCATGCCATTTCACACTTTTGCCCATGAGCGTCTGTGCGTTACTTTGTCGCTGGCCAAAAACGCCGGTGTGCCGGTTCTCCTCTCACATCTCACGTCTCTTAACTCTCTTTCGAATTTTTAAGTGGGGAAGGAAAGAGGGAGAGAGAGGGTCCGCGGAAGGCTGAGCTCGGGCCTCGCGCTAGTACCCGTGGTGGCAGGCTGATGAGTAATGGCGGTTATGCTGGATCGCGATTGCTCTTTGGTGCTGTTGAGGTGTGGGATTTGACACGCTCCGGCGTTTTGGTCAAGTGGTGGGTTGTTTCTTTTTGGTGTTCGGTCTTTCCGATTTCGGCGGTGTGTAAGATGGGTGCATGTTTGGAACCTAGGTACCTCTTGGTAGTAGTGGTGATGGCTACATACACCTGAAGAGGGAGGTGGGAAAGAAGAAAGGGGGAACAGGGGGTTCGTGATGTTGCTTCTCTTGTTGGAGTTACTTGCTTCCTCGGTCTGTTTGTACCGAGCGTGCGTTTTAGTGGGACGCACGTGTACCTAGGTACGTCTTCCTCCCTTGAGGCTTCATCAAAACTGTATCTTGGGTAAATCGTGTAGAGCCTTGTCATCGGGTTTCGACACTCAGCTTTCCTCGTTTCCCGGTTTCTTCTCGCTCGCGGTTAGTCTACCCGGTGTGCACGACTCGCTCACGGCATTTTCCGCTCTTTGGGTAGTCTTTGGGGTGGCATGGCCTTTTCCATCTTGAAATGGCCTTTGTTCTGTTTAGTCTTCAACGCGTTCCCTAGTAGGAGCGCTTATAGTTATCTTTTCTGGTTATTAGGCCGGAGCCATGCTATGATTACCATCACGTGACCTCAGTTGCGTCGCGGAGTACCTAGGTACCTCGGTAGGTATGGAAGACAACTCACCATGGTTCTGACGGTTCATGTGCAGTCAAGCAATCGGACTGCAAGATCAGAAAACATGCTTGAAGTAGCGTTTGTCCTCATTGGAGACATGAAGGCAAGTTGTTCGCCGCCAAAGACACAGAGCCGCGACGCCCTGTGGAGGGTGAAGAGTAAACAAGAGACAGGTACAAGGAAAGAGTCATGTGCATACAAGTATCAAGATCATGAAGAATACGCTGGTGCGTTATCGCAGGAAGAAGACGGTTGCACCAGTTGCCAGCTGAACATGTATTGATGCGTTGAACGTGCTAGGTACGTTCTATAACCAAAGTACAGGCTTTGTGGCACCGACCTGGTCGCTATGCTTGCAGTCCCAGAGACGGCAGAGCAATTCAAATGGATCAAAGCCTCCCTACAGCTTCAATTCCCTCACAGCCTCAACATCCACCGTAACAACACCCTCAATCTCCCCCGCGCTGTGTCCAAACAAGAACTCATACTGCCCCCGGTCCACCGCCCACTTCCCCCTCCCCTCATCAAAGTAAGCAAAGTCCTTATTCTTGACATCCAACCGCACAGTCTCCTGCGCACCAGCCTCAAGAGCCACTTTCCGGAAAGCCACAAGAGTCTTCACCGGATGCTCTGCAGCCTTCTCCTTCCTACCCACATACAGCTGGACCACCGTAGCGCCAGCAACACTTCCCGTGTTCTTGACCACAACGCTCGTAGAAAAGTGACCAGGTGAAGACTGCTCAACGCTCGCCTCAGTAAAAGAGAACGTCGTGTACGACAATCCGAAACCAAAGGGGAAATGGATCTTATCCGCAGCGATACGATCGTAATGTCTGTAGCCCACAAAAACACCTTCTTCGTACTTGACAGTAAGCTGCCCCGATTCATCCCGCGTACCAGGGAAATGGCCATGCGCAGGCGCGTCTTCAATGCGTTTAGGCCACGAGATAGGTAAATGGCCAGAAGGGTTCACGGCGCCGGATATGATATCAGCGATTGCGTTTCCGGCTTCTTGACCCGGGAACCAGGCTTGAATGAGCGCGGAGACGTTGTCGAGCCAGGGCAGGGCGACAGCTACACCGGTCGAGTTTACGACGATGGTTCGCGGGTTCACGGATGCGACTGTTTCGACGAGCTTGTCTTGGGAGCCTTCGCGAGGCAGGTGGAAGCCGACTTGGTCTTGGCCTTCGGTTTCCCAGACGGGGGTGTGGCCTGTGAAGATGATGGCTATGTCGCATTCTTCTGCGAGGGCTTTGGCTTCGGCGGCCATGTCGAGATCGTGCTCGGAGGCGTACATGAAGCCTAGTCTGAATCCGGGGAGACCAGCGAGAATGTCTCCTTTTGAGTCGCCGGCGGGTGGCTTGGAGTGGACCTGGATTTCGCAGGGCTTGCCTGCGGTGAATGGGACGCGAAACTCTTTTTCGGGGTTGCCGCCGAAGAGGAAGCCCATGGCATCTGGTGAGTTATGCTTTTGCTCGTAGACGAGCTCGCCGTTTACGTGAACGACTGTAGGGCCGATGCCTGAGCAGCCGAGATAGTGAGATCCAGATTCGCTGGGAGTAAACACGGTGGTAAATCTGACTTCGCTGTCCTTGGCGCTCTGTTCGAGCAGAGGAGAAAATGCCGCTTCTTTATAGCCATGCTTTGTCTTGATGGGTTTACTGGTGTTGCCCTGGTTGAAGAGTTCCATTTTCCAACCGTCTTTCCCCTCAAGATCTTTGCAGCCTTTCGATAGAGGTGGGATGAGTCGATACGTGGCGGCTCCCTTGGCGAACTTGAACTCCACGTCGTTTCCGTAGGCAGCTTTGAGACCTTCTTCGGGGGTGATGCGGTAGTGGGCGTTCAACGAAGCACTTCCGCCACCGTGAATAAGAGCCTCCTTAGCTAGACCGAACAGCCCGATCGTCTTGCCCTTGACCTCTTCCTTCCTGAGCGGCAAGACACCGTCATTCTTTAGTAGAGTAATACCCTGTCCGGCAACATCGCGGATAAGTTTGCTATGCTTCGGGTCGACGATAGACTGCTCAGGCGGAATATCCGGGTTCTCGAACGCGCCAACCTTCTCGATGAGATTCAGAACGTTCCTCGCTCGCTCAGTGATGGTGGCTTCGGTGACCTGGCCCTTCTTGACAGCCTCAAGGACAGCATCGGTACTGCGCCACCTCGTCGGACCAGGCATCTCTAGGTCCAATCCAGCGTTCAGCGAGTCGGCCGTGGAATTGGTACCACCCCAGTCGCTCATGACAAGTCCTTCCCATCCCCATTCACCACGCAGGACTTGCTTGAGGAGGAACTCGTTCGAATCTGCATGTGTTCCGTTGACTTTGTTGTAAGATGTCATAACAGCTAGGGGATTCGCTTCCTTGATGGTGATTTCGAAAGGCTTCATGTAGATTTCCCTCAGTGCACGCTCAGACACAATCTCGTTGACCTTCAGGCGATCCGTCTCCTGCTCGTTGGCTACAAAGTGCTTGATGGTCGCTGCGATGCCTTTCTCTTGTAGCCCGCTGACGACATTGGCGGCCATCTTGCCAGCAAGATACGGGTCTTCGGAGAAGGATTCAAAGTTGCGGCCACCGAGGGGATGTCTATGGTTGCACATGGTGGGCGCAAGACTGAGGCTTCGTTAGCAGTGAATATGCGCGTCGTACATCACCAGACATACAGTACTCGCGCACTCTTCGTCTTAGTCTCTTCAGCCAACGCATGGCCTATATGCTTTGCATTCTCAGGATTCCACGTCGCGGCTGAACATACTGCAGCAGGGAAACATGCAGCTCGTGTTCCTCCTGTGAACACTTCGCCACGTGCACCGTTCGGTCCATCGCTAGTCTACTGTGCGTCAGTCACTGTACAGTAAATCGAAAGTTGCAGAGCAAAGTCCTACCTTGATAGCGGGAACGCCCTTATCAGGTACAGGAACAGTTTCCCAAAAGTCCTTCCCAGCAAGAAGCGATATCTTCTCTTCTAGCGTCAGAGACTGGAGGACAGTCTCAACTTTTGAACCCATCTTCTCAGCAGTGTCGTAGAGGAGCAATTGCCCAGAAAAACTCAACAATCGTGTGAATGAACCACGCGCTACCGTCTATTCGCCCGTAGTGACAGATATACTCAACAAAAAGCACCTTGCAACGAAAAGGGTATCACCGCTCTACACATCCCCCCTCCACCGCGCACGACCCTCGATATAAGTACCTCCAACGCCGCTCCTCCGCGCTCGCCTCCAATCCCACACGGGAATCCTGACCGTCTCTCCGGGAAAGCACACCATAGTCGACCGCATCGGTGCATCTCGAGACGCTTTCGGGTGGAGAATTGGGGGAACACATTCGCGCATCATTGGCGCGTCTCGAGATCTACCGTAGTGGCACTCGTAAGCGTGCCGAGGTTTTGCCATGACGGACGGCCTGATCGTGCTCTGATTCGTACCTTTGCTGTTGGCGAGCCGTCGGCAGCGCTTTCGCCGAGGTTTAGCCGCGAGGGTAGGCTCGGAGTTTACCCACTAGACGTCAGATGATACGTGGGATGTGGTTTAAATACGAACAGGCCTGTGTTGTAGGAGTGATGAGTAAACGTCTGAGGTCGGTGAACACACTGGACGTTCGATGGCAGACTGCTGATGGTGTTCTCAAGTATCAAGTGTCCTCTGGTGTTGCTGGTTGCTGGTTGCGCTGCTTGCTGAGTCAGATCTCGATGCGGCAAACTTCCGAGGCTCAAACGGCAGTCGCAGGGGGACCCACGTTGGCTTGGCTGGCGCCGCTGTGGTGCCAGGTGAAGCTTTTTGAGAAAACTATACGTCATGTTGTGTTTCTGATGGCATTGCATTTCTCTACAGCCTCAAAACTTCTCTGCAAGACGACCGTCTGATATCCCACATATTCTAGCATTTTCAGGTGTTAATTTGTTTGTACATTATCTGCTTTTGAGGCGCACAACATGGCTGCTTCGACGAAGAAATCTGGGGAAGTCGAGCCCACGGCGAGCCGGCGGCATCCGCTTCAGCGATTTGACTCTCCATCCAAGGGATTTTCGGGCGCGTTGCACGTAAGTAAAAGAGAAATCGATATCGAGAACGCATTGGCAAGGTCAAATGTTGACGAGTATCTACGTTATAGGTTGCTGGTCTCATCAGCTTCTACAGTTCCTTCAAGTTGTATGTTTGCATCCCGCCAACTTTGCACCTAGCTAACACGAGTCCAGCCTAATTGATAACCCAAATGTGTTTGTATGTATATATCCATTGCATATTTTACAACGTCTCCGAAGATGTTGTCATTGCATGCCGTTGTCAGTCTAACACACGCAGAACTCCTCCTTCGGCTGGCACCTCCAATTCCTAACCATAATCGGCCTCTCCCTCTCAACCCTAACCTTCCTCTTCGGCCTCATCGCAGACCTCACCTCAACCGCCCTCTCCGCCTCTTCCACGCTGCCCTCAAATCCACCCGCCGTCGCCCTCTCAGACCACCTGTTCCGACTAAAAAACTACCTCGCGCTCGTAGCAGCGCCGATTGAAGCCACCATAAGTATTCTGTACTGGACGTTGAAGGCTATTGATGGGAAGCTTTTGGTGCAGCCGTATGTTGTCTTCTTTCTTAACCCTCGATTTCCGAGATTTGGTGTTGTTCCCGTGACGTTTGTTTTTTGCTGACAGGAGGATGATAGGGATATACCGCTACCACCCGCAATCTACGATATAGGATTCCATCTCGTCCCTGCTGTTGTTTTGGCCCTGGATTACATTTTGCTTTCGCCGCCATGGCCTACCACGCCGATGAATGAGTCTGCGCCTATGATCACCCTCGCTCTCTCCACCGTCACCGCGTTTACGTATTGGATCTGGATCGTAAGATTATCCATTCTCCAAAACGCTCAAGTACACTCAGCTGACCACACACCATCTTCTAGGAAATCTGCTTTTTGCAGAACGGCTTCTACCCTTATCCCATCTTCGCGATGCTCACGACGAATCAGCGGATTGGGCTGTTTGTTGTGAGTGGGGTGATTATGTGGGTGGTAGGTGGCTTGTTGAGGGTGCTGTATGCGAAGATTAATGGGTATGAGAGTGTGGAGCATCTGGAGAAGGTACGGCGGAATAAGGTCATGGGCGGGAGTGGGAAGTGGGAGTAGGAAAGGAAAGGTACGATGATTGTTATACGACTAGATGATGTTATGATGCGCGGAAGGTATGGAGGCGTGACATGGGGGCGAATGGGGTAGACAGAAACATTACAGATGGGTATTAGAGTGGCGGTGGAGTCATGGATCAGATCTAGAGGTTACGAGTTACGCGAACGGAAGACAACAAACTCTCTATATTAAACATGTAAGGGAGAAAACAGCGATACTGTACACGCCCACCCGCTTCCTACCAGCAATCACATGCTCGCAGGCAAAGTGCACAGTAGAGTAAGGCATAGAAATGAAAAGAACATGCCTGAGTATCTGTCCAGCGATCCCCATAGCGCGCCTCTCTTGAGATATCGTATTAAATCATATCGTATGTCGCTATTCGTCGCAGCGTGTAGAAAATATGGACCAGAAAGAAACGCAGGAAAGTAAGTCGCATGCATAAGTCGGTAGATGGAACGAGCGTGAACAGTCGGGTATCTGCTACAGCACGGTGAAGCCGAGCGTAGGTGTCGCGTTGGGATGGGAAAGAGGGCACAATGTCCAAGCGCTCAGCTTGTAGACGGCGAAGGTGGAGCTGTGATGGTACGTTGGTCATCGTCATCTTGGTCCTGTTGCTGGTAGGCGCTTGCGGTGTTGTAGAGATGGCTGGTGTACTGGAAGGCCTGTTGATCAGGCCCAATGCCGTAGGAGTAGGTGGGATACTGGTAAGCATTGTTCTGATGGCCATGGAAGTTACCATAAGCCGTTTGGTGGAACGAAGGTAGAACATTCTCCTTGTTATCATACTGGAACGGGTCGTTGAAGGGTTTGTAAGAGTTGAATGCAGGTGCAGGAGATGGAGATGGTTGGTGAGTGAAGCCAGATGTAAGATAGTTCATGCCATTGGGCTGCGAGAATGGAACGTCATCCTCGTCTTGGTAAACGTCAAACTGCTTTCGCTTCGGAGCACGATTGTTGTGGCTATGGTTGTAGCCAGGACGACCGCCATCATCATCGTATTGGTTGCGGCTGAGAATAGGAAACACGGGCCGCTTAGACTGTCTAGTAGAGCGGCGAGTAGTGTTTGCATCAAGGCTGGCGAGAGCAGGTCGCCGACGTACAGGCTGAGGGCTCTCAGTCTTGATCTCGACCTCATCCTCTTCATCAGACTCCGAGCACGAGATCCTGCGCTGGCGTTTGAAAGACCCTAATGGGGTGAAGATGAGCTCAGTAGCTTCGACTACTTGAGAGTTGAGCTCCAGCTGTTCGACGACAGAGCTGTCCTTTTTTTGGTTCCTCTTACGCCGCATCTCTGGGGTAGCAGAGTCGAAGATGTCCATGCCAGGCCAGTAGACCCCTTTGAGCTTGGTCGACTCGCTGACGGCCATGGGGTCTGCGACCTCAGCAGGTTCATCTTCAATGGCACATGAAGCCGCAGCGTTGTATCGGTATGACCTCCGGCGCTGCTCGCTCGGGTCGGAGTATTCACTGGAAGTATCATAGTCTGGGTTGGTATAGCTGCGAGAGCTGGCGCGAGACTCTGTAGGCCAGTACTGCATATGAGGTGCGAAGGTATTGCGATTGCGGAGCGTCGGACCGGATGGTTGCGGTGGAGAAGGCGACTGCTCCAGCTTGATCATCGTGTGCTGCTGCTCCGACAGGCGTGGATCGAGGAGAGTGCTTGCGGCGGCGCGACGTAGAGGACGTGGCGCGGGGGCCTCGATCTTGACTGGAGGCGTCGGCCGGGCTGCATCAGATGGAGTCAGTATCAGTCTCAAGTACAATCAGATGCAGGAGGTAGCTGTACCAGCGGGTCTCGCGCGGGTACGGCGTTTGTCCTTCTGATTCATCCGCTCCGACATGAGCTCTTCGACAGCCCATTCGGCATACCACTGGTCGTACGTCTCAATGAGCCGGCGGGATGCATCCTCGTTGGTGGAGCGGACCTTGACCTTGTAGTAGTTGGATAAGTGGCCTTTGCTGGCGATGTGGGTGAGTAGATGCGAGACATCGCTGAAGTTTGGCTTCTTGGGGCAAATGTTGCAGTGAAGCGGAATGTTGGCCATGCCGAAAGCCTGGCGAGGCTGCACTCTATCAAGGTGAAAGCTGCAGTGTGGATGCGGTGTTTGTAAGGAGCGTAAGTGAAACAAGCACAAGAGCAGCGCAGTAGTGAAAGCAAAGAGCGTTGCGAAAGGAGCGGGCTGAAGGTGGAGAAGGCGAAGTGACGGTGGGAGAGGTGCTCATGAGAGACCTAGTACAGAGATGGCTGCCGGTCACCGCGGTAGCTCCTAGCCCATTTCCTGAGCGAATAAATGGAAAGCAGGTGAGGCACCAGCACTTGTAAGGAGACGAGAGGAAGGTACCGTGTCGCAATGAGAGAATTGCAGCAGGAAGAGGTCTGTTGGTGGTGTTCTAGCAGGCAGAGCACGTGGGGGCTCGGCACTGACCAAAGAGGAAGCCACCCTCACTTTCCTCCCGCTTTGTGTCTCGACGCCTATGGGAGAGACGCGAGTTATTAGATAGCGGGAAGACAGGCTTTGAGTGAATAACACACGGAAACGAATACAGGTGAATGGTCATGAAATCTACAAGCACGATGCGACACAACTAGCATTTGTTGATGGCATTCTCGCTTACTTACCTAAGCATCTACGGGTGACTGAGCGAGGCATGCAGCTGCGCATTGGTTAGTATACGCGGTGAAATGCGAGAGCAGTGGTCACATACTACACGGGATCTACCTCTTCCAGACCTGGATACTTGAGCAGACTGAGACCAGCAATCCCAAAGACGGTGTGGAAGACGTCGACCATGTCCCCAGGCCGGTCTGCGAGACCACCTAGATCCGGGTCCTATCGTTCATGGTCAGATGGCGACGATGCTGAAGAGAAGACACTACCCACCTGGCACTGCAGGATGAAGCTTGTCAATTTCTGACCGTCTATCCAGTGCAGCTTGTCTAGCATGGCCATGCTGCTCATGACCCACCAGCTGTAGCAGACGTCTTCCTTCTTCTCTGGCCGGCCGTTGAGGCCTCCGTTCTTGAGTTGTCGTTCGCTTAGCCAGGCGCCCAACTTTTCTTGGTTGACAAGGTCGAGTCTCCCCGCGATGGTCAGTGCGCCGACACACGTGAACACCTGACCAGAGTGCGACTCGGCCCCGGGGCTGGTACCGTATCCGCCGTCAAAGTTGGCGCACGAGTTGACGTATTGGGCGGCCTTGTCGACATCTACGAGTTCAAGCAGGCCCATGAGAGACAGGGCATTTAGGGCGCCGTAGAGAAAGCGGGTATCTTGCTCGCCCCACTCATCGCCTGCAAAGGTGCCCGTCTCGCGATCTTGCAAATCCGCGATGACTACCTTTATGAGTAGACTATCACGGCGAAGCTGCAGATGACTTACATTTTGCAATTTTGAGGCGGGCGCCGGGGCTGCGCTCTTCAAGCTCACCGAAAGCGTCAAGCGTCGCGAGTATTTGCACGCCACTAACGGTATAGAGCATATGGGCATCATGGCCCGGCGCAGCACCGAGGCCGCCATTATCATGCAGACACGAGATGACAAAGTCGAGGATGTTTGCGCGTGGAAGGGCGTCTGGGCGGCCCAGGAGATGCAGGGCCGTCAGTCCCCAGTAGAGGCCGTTGAGGCGCAGATGTTCGGTGAGCCAGTACTCGAGCTCATCTTTGCGCTGCAGCGGGTCAGCGCGGGATTGGATGGCCGGGAGCTTGCGCGGCCACATGGACTGGGGACGGGCTACGCACAGTGTCGAGGCTCTGGATGTAGGCGACGTGCCTGTCGACGAAGAGGTGCATCTCGCTGGGCAGGCTGGCCATCCCAGCAGCGCGCCCGGGCCCGGAAACGAGAGACATGTTAGACGGGTGTCAGATGTGGGAGGAGTTGGTGGGAGCTGGCGGCGCGGGAGGGTCTAGTCGAGGCAGCATGCATGGCGCCGACAGGGTCTCATAATTTCTGAAACGAGACTTGGCACATGAAGCATTATGGATTTGGCAGCCGCGACAGCCTCGCCATTGATGCTATGACGATGCAGAGGTGCTCGATAGTCTGCCGTCGATAGTGCCGTCTACCCAAGTAACGTGTGTTCACCGCCAGGCGGCACTACGCCCGCCATGGACAGCCCAGTGAGCCGTTTGCGATAGTGATAGCGCTGGTGGGCCGAATTGGGGGGTAGGGGTGGTGGCAGCGTCGCGCCCTCGTACTGTACCTGGGGCCGTGCGCCGTGCTGAAGTCGTTGCCGCCATCCTCTCGCAGCCCTTGGTGCCCTTTGCTCGCAGCATTTGCAGAGCCTGTCTGTGCCTTGGGCCCCTCCATCCAAATCACCACAGAGACACGTGAAGTGTGTCCTTTTGCTGACCAAGGCGCCGCTCACCGCACTCCAAGCAACGGCCGCCCAGCCTGCGCTCCACTCGCTCCCTTCACCCCAGCGCCTCTCCCTCGTCGCGGCGCCCCGTAGACCCCGTCGAGTCTTGTGTGTGAAAGTGGGTGAGTAATGCCCAACCACGGCGCTGCAACACCTCGCTCGTCGCTGCCACTCGTGCCCTCGCCATGTTGTACCACCGTCAACACTTGCCATAGCGCCGCCCGGCCCCTTTCACGTTCCGCAGCGCTTGCTGACCACACCCCAGACGTTGCATGACCGCCTCACCTGCCCGCGACCGCCATACTCGACGACCTCTGTGACCGCCAACGACTGCCGTAGCACGCGCTCGGCATCGCCTGTCCTCCCGGCTTGCTGCATGGGAGCAACGTCCTGCCGGCGGTGATATAGACTCGACACTCGCTGCCGACACTTCGAGGCACGCCCGCAGCCAGCGCCGACCAGGCTCTCACGGTTCGTACCACCCCGCGCGCCGTCTAATACCTCCCGCTGGCTTTCACCCCTCTGCGCCAGCTATGAGTCCGCTGCTGACAGTCATGAAATACAGACTCGTTGACCGCGCAACCGCCCATGTGCCGCAACCACTGAGCCTGCCACCGCTCCCTTCTCTACACGCGCCGCACCGTCTATTCACACCCTCGCTCGACTGCCTGCACATCGGCGCCCTCGTCCCACGAACACCTATCGAGGTATTGCGGCCCTCGACCTGCACGCTTGGCAGCAACCATTGCTTTTTAAGGGAGCCGTGCTAAGGAGTCAGTAGCCCTGCGACCCTCCACGGAAAACACTACGAAAGATGCCCAAGTCCTCGACACTGTCGCTGGCTATGCGGGGCAAGCCAAAGAACAAGGACGACGCCAACGGCCCTATGAGTCCCAAAAGCCCGAGGTCGCCAGATATGCCCGAGGACCTCGACTATGCGGCTCCCAATGCCTCGTTTCATAGCATGCCACAGTCACCAGCCTCACCGAAGCCTCGCAAGGACTCCAAGAGCATCTTCTCTAACTTCAGCGCCAACAAGTCGTCGTCACGCCTTAACAGCCAGGGGAACTCGATACGGCAGCTTCCTGAACAACAACATTCGCCGAGTCTATACTCCAACGGGCGCAGCGGGGCTTCGACACCAGACCTCGGCCGCCCCGTGCGCACCCCCAACTCGGATGGTATGGCTACAGCAACCCAGACAAACGGCGTGTCGCTAACTGCCACAGACAACCGCTCCGAGGTAGTACGTTTGGACCAACGGACGGGCTCAGGCAACTCCAACGACTCCTCCGATCCCAACGCGGATTCTTCGAAGCGCAATACCATCAAACCGAAGAAGGGCATTCTGAACAGGTCGAAATCCATCAAAGACGGCGAGAGCTCAGGCACCCGTGCAAAACTGAACAAGGCTCCGCCAGGGCAACTGTCACCAGATATCGGAGGTTCGTGGACGACGAATGGTGATGGGCCGCCATTGAAGCCGGCGCCCATGGACAAAGGTCAATCATGGCGAGGCATAGGCAAGCCACGAACGCACTCGGCAGATCGTCAGGATGGCTCCAAGCAGATACCACGGGATGTCGACAACGGGCCACGAAGAGACAAGTCGGAGCAGATATCGCTAGCTTCCAGCTCGTACAACGAGACCAAAGGACACGGCTTCATCTCGAAACTCGGTTCAGGGGCTCGCAACATGGGGGAGAAGATGGACTCTGCCCGCAAGGGTGTATTTGGCAAGCTTGGACGGAGCTCAAGCAACCACGAGAGTCAGACGCCGATATCCAACGAACCTTACGTGTGCAAAATCATTCACAAGCCCTTGATCGAACAGACGAGGCTGACACGGATATCAACCCGTCTGGAACAGTCACGCGACAAGACTGAGTTCTGGATGCCAGCTCTACCTTGGCGGTGCATAGAGTAGGTCATGCTTCGATTCCTTCTCCACTTGTGAGGCTAACAACCACTCTAGCTATTTGAACATGCGAGGCTGCGAAGAGGAAGGCTTGTACCGCGTTCCTGGGTCAGCCCAGCAGGTCCGATATTACGAACGCAAATTCGATGAAGGTAGGACTATCTCAATTATTGCCACGACAATTGCTCACCAAGCCACAGACCGAGACATCGATTTGATCAGCGATCCCAACCTGAACGACCCCAACGTCATTGGTTCACTCTTCAAGAATTGGCTCCGACAACTGCCAGATGAAATCTTTCCAAAAGCGGTCCAGACGGCAATCCAGCAGGAATGCCAGGGCGCCAAGACGACGCCGCAAATGCTTAAGGATGAGCTCTCGAAGCTCCCACCATTCAACTACTACCTATTGTTCGCGATTACCTGCCACATCAGCCTGTTGCACTCATGTTCCGAATTCAACAAGATGAACTACAACAACCTGTGCATCTGTTTCCAGCCGGCTATCAAGATCGACGCCTTCTGTTTCCAATTTCTTATTCTGGACTGGCGAAACTGTTGGCAAGGCTGTTGGACGGAGAAGGACTTTTTGACAGACGAAATCAACTTCCTCAACCATGTACAAGAAGTTGAGTCCCAGCAGCAGCAACAACAACAACAAGAGCAGCAACAGCAACAACAAAACCAGCAGCAGCATCTACAACACCAACAACAGACTCCCTCCAGAAACGGCCCACCTCAAAGCGCTGGGAGAAGCAAAGGCACGAACTCGCCCCAGGTGCCGCCTCCGAAGAAGCCAGCGACGATGCGCAGTCAGTCAACTGACCATGTCAAGTCATCCTCACGAGGACTTTCATCTGAGAGGAATGGACGTGCTACACCGCCGAACCCTTCACTGGTCTTGTCGGAACCCTCAAGCAACCCCGTTCTACGTATGCGGGGCGGCGGCTATAGCGAGCGCGAGACGTCGCCTGAGCGAGTCACGTCGTCTTCAGACAGTCGAGAGGGGGTTCAGCATGCGAGAAGCACACCGCGTGCGCCCCCGTCGGTCAGCACCGAAGCGTCCTCGATCGATCTAGATGAGAATGCCACGCCGACTCAAGCACAACATAGTCGCGGGCCGTCTGAATCGACGCAATTTCGATTGGACCTGCGCGATCCACCGGGCTCCCCCTTCAACATTAAATTTTGACGCGGAAGCTGAAAAGACAGCGGACCATGTGTTGAGCGCCTCTGGATGAGGTGACGATAGAAGAAGGGTTGGATTTGACTGCTTGGTTTTCGCATGTTCGCTTCGTCCCGTGTGGGCTGCCACGAGGTCGCGATACCCGTCGTTTGACCACTCTGAGCTCGTGGCAGCAGTATTGCCCGATAATTGTTTAGTAGCCAGCGCTGGAGTTTTGGCCGCGTATTGATTAGGTGCTTATTTAACCCTGCATTCTGCATTATGTTGCATACGGGCGTTGGGAGAGCGGGCGGGAAGAAGTAGCATTTTGAGCGGGTTCATTTGTATCATATGTGGATATCGTCGCATGGCAGAAAGTGTTTCCATGGCAGTTTCAACGTGTTCAACAATTTCCCTCGTACCAACTGGATCGAGTTGGGACGCATGCCTAGCCCCCGCGCTATTGGAGTAGAACTTGTCGAGGACGGGGCCACATGGGGCGCCAGCTGGGGTTGGAGCTTGGGGCAATGACGTTTCCCGCGGGTTGCGCTTGCGGCTCGTATGCTTCGCGACCGCCCACCGCCGATCTCACACGTCTCCAGGCGCTGCTTCCTTCTCTCCACACAGAGGGCAATTGACCCTCAGAAGCGACTGCGCAGACGGCTACTGGCCTGTTTATTACCTCGCTCGACCGCGCTGCTCCTCCATTGCATTACTACCACACTCTCTGACTGCATCGCCGCCATTGCTACGTCAAAGATAGATATCCTAGAGTACCGCTATCCACCTACTATTATTGTTTACTACCATACAACTCTCCCGCAACCCTTCAGTCTCTCGACACCATCATGTCTGTAGCACTGCCAACACACCCCAAGTCTTCGGACCGCAAGGTCGTCTACCTGCTGCCATTGACCGACTACGGCGTCCCAGACGTCGCTGGCACTTACATCTACCTGCCTCCCCCCACCAACCCAGCATACTCGATTTGCTTCCAGATCCAGGGTACCAGCTCGATATGTCGCGAGGGCAGTCTCTGGGTGAACATCCCCGCTGAGGGCGAAAAGTTCAAGCGCAGCCAGTACCGCGAGTACAAGTAAGCAGCCTGCCATGCCTCGCCTGGTCACATGTCACTGACACGCACCGCAGACTGCAGCCCAACTTTACTGGCATGTGTGAGATTGAGATCCCCGTCCACGAGGCCAATGCCTTTTCCTTCTACACGACCTACACACCGCTGCCGCAGTGGTCCTTCACAGACGTTGCGTCGCCTGAACCCACACGGACCGACACCTACTACATCGACATATGTCCAAATCTCAAACTGCAGGGCGAGCACTTGCCGGTCGAGGCCGTCTGCATCATCTCTTGCCTGTCCAAATTCATGGGCAACTACCCGACAGACTGGGACAACCACCTGCAGGGCATGAGCCAGCGTGGCTTCAACATGGTGCACTTTACACCCTTGATGATGCGCGGCTCTTCAAACTCGCCCTACAGTATTTACAACCAACTGGAGTTCGACAAGGCCATCTTCAAGGAAGGCGAGAAGGACATTGCGAACATGATTCGAAAGATGCAGAACGAGTTCAATCTGCTTGCCATGACCGATGTCGTCTGGAACCACACGGCCAACAACAGCCCATGGCTCGAGGAGCATCCGGAATCCGGCTACAACGTCGACACCGCTCCACATCTGCGACCTGCTTTCGAGCTGGATACAGAGCTGTTGCAGTTCAGCAAAGACCTCCCCAAGCACGGTCTACCTACCACTTTTAACACTGAAGAAGACCTTCTCAAGGTCATGCAAGGTGTCAAGGACCACGTCCTTAGCAAGGTCAAGCTCTGGCAGTTCTACGTCATTGACGTCGAAAGAGACACCAAGGCCATCATGGAGGCTTGGACCTCTGGCCAAGCCAAGTTTGTTGATGGCAGCTTTAGTGAAGCTGGTCTTCGCGGGCTCGATGCTGTCAGGAACTGGCCACTGAAGCAGAAGGCAGACTGGTTAGTAGAGCATGCTCTGCGCGGCGGTGACCGCATGGGCGAGCGCTACCGTCGGACAATGGACGCGAACATCGCTGCCAGCCTACTGTGCGCCTTGTTCGGTCGCTACGACACCCGTACTAGCAATACTCCTGACGACCGGGCTGCTCAAGGCACCATGACGGCTATGCTCAACGAGGTCAACCTCCCATTCTACCGCGAGTATGATCAAGACCAAGCAGAGATCATGGAGCAACTCTTTAACCGGACCAAGTACGTCCGGATGGACGCCCATGGTCCCAAGCTCGGCGAAGTCAACGACGCGAACCCACTCATCGAGACCTACTTCACCCGCCTACCGCTCAACGAGACCACAAAGAAGCACAACCCCGAAGCTCTCGCGCTGGTGAACAACGGATGGGTATGGGCTGCAGATGCGATGCGAGACAACGCTGGGCCCAAGTCAAGAGCATACCTGCGGCGAGAGGTCATTGTCTGGGGCGACTGCGTCAAGCTCCGATACGGCGATGGCCCAGAGGACAATCCTTTCCTTTGGGATCACATGGCCAAGTACACCCGCCTCATGGCCAAATATTTCCAAGGCTTCCGCATCGACAACTGCCATTCCACCCCTCTGCATCTCGCCGAATACATGCTTGACCAAGCACGTAGCGTCAACTCAAACGTTATGGTCTGCGCCGAGCTCTTCACCGGGTCTGAAGAGATGGATTACAAGTTCTGCATGAAGCTCGGAATCTGCGCCTTGATCCGAGAGGCCATGCAGTCATGGAGTACTCAAGAGCTGAGCAGACTTGTTCACCGTCACGGCGGTGTTCCCATCGGCAGCTTCGAGACCGACGAAGTGCTCAATGCTGCACAGGCGACTGATGGAGCTGATCAGACAAAGCCCATCATCAAGAAGATCAAGCGCAGCCCTGTCCACGCGTTGTTCATGGATTGCACGCACGACAACGAGACGCCAGCTCAGAAGCGCGATGCACGCGACACGCTGCCCAGTGCCGCGCTCGTCGCCATGTGCGACTGCGCGACTGGCAGCGTCTTCGGTTACGACGAGTGCTACCCCGAACTGATCGAGCTGGTGCACGAGAAGAGACTGTATTCCTCTGCCAATTCCACTGGAGGCGAAATCAAAGCACAAGCTGGAGAAGGTGGCATTGGTGGCATCCGCAAGATTATCAACGAGATCCACGTCAAAATGGGTAAGGAGGAGTACAACGAGACTTACATCCACCACGACAACGAGTACATTACCGTCCATCGGGTCAACCCTCACACCAGGAAAGGCTACTTCCTTATTGCCCACACTGCATTCCCCGGCTACGGCAACGGCAATGGAGGCTTCGGCAAGACCAAGCTACCAGGAACTCAAGCAAAGCTCGTCGGAGCCTGGAATCTCGAAGTCGACAACAGTCCCGAGACAAGAGCACGTATCATCGGCGACGAGACGACACTGCGCGGCTTGCCCAGCAAGACAAACGAACTTCAAGGCGTCAACATCGAGGCTGCTGGCGATGATACCACGATCAGTATCCCCGACAAGTTCCCACCAGGCAGTATCGCTCTCTTCGAGACCTGGGTACCTAGCGCAGAGCATGCTGAAGGCCTTGACAAGTTCGTCACTAGCGGAGCGCGTTCGGCTTTCAGTGGTGTCAACCTCATCGACCTCAACTACATCCTATACAGATGTGAAGAAGAGGAGAGGGACGCTACGGACCACAAGGACGGAACATACAACGTCCCAGGTCATGGCAACTTGGTCTACGCTGGTCTGCAAGGTTGGTGGAGTGTCCTACGCGACATTGTAAACGAGAACAACCTTGGCCACCCCCTGTGCAACCATCTACGTGAAGGTCAATGGGCGCTCGACTACTGCCTTGGCCGCCTTCAAAATATCTCCAAGAAGCCGGAGTACGTCAACATCAAGGGCCCCGCGGAGTGGTTGGAAGCGAAGTTCGATGCTATTCGCAAGGTCCCCAGCTACATGCTTCCGCGATACTTTGCTCTCGTCATCCAGACTGCATACAACGCTGCAGTCGAGCGAGCCATTGAGCTCATGGGAGAGAACGTCCGCGAGGGTAACCAGTTCCTCAAGAGCCTTGCCCTTGTCAGCTGCCAAGTCACTGGTTACATGAACAGTGCCTCGTTGTGGCCCGAGAAGAGTGTACCCAGCATGGCCGCTGGTCTCCCTCACTTTGCCTACGACTGGGCGCGATGCTGGGGACGTGACATTACCATTTCAGCCCGTGGTCTTTACATGGGAACTGGCAGATTTGCCGACGCCAAGGAGCATATCTTTGCCTTTGCCAGCGTTTTGAAGCATGGCATGGTTCCCAACCTCCTCGGTGGTGGCAAGAACCCACGTTACAACTCCCGCGACTCAGTCTGGTTCTTCCTGCAAAACTGCCAGGATTACTGCAAGATTGTACCTAATGGCATGGAACTTCTGCAAGAGAAGGTCAAGCGCCGGTTTTTGCCGTACGATGACACATGGTTCGCTCACACCGACGAAAAGGCGTACTCTCAGTCCTCCTCTATCGCGGAAGTCATCCAGGAAGCTCTCCAGCGACACGCCTCCGGCATAGAGTTCCGGGAGTATGACGCGGGCCCGAATATTGACAGCCAAATGAAGTCCGAAGGCTTCAACATCAAGATCTGGACAGACTGGGAGACTGGTATGATCTTCGGTGGTAACCAATGGAATTGCGGCACATGGATGGACAAGATGGGTGAGAGTGAAAAGGCCGGCAGCAAGGGGGTTCCTGGTACACCACGAGACGGTGCCCCGGTTGAGATTATCGGCATGTTGTACAGCACAGTACGCTGGTGCGCCGACATGTACGACGCAGGTCAGTTCAAGTACCAGGGCGTTACCCTGGACGATGGCAAGAAGACCGTTACCTACAAGGAGTGGGCCGACCTGATCAAGGCCAACTTCGAGCGCTGCTTCTACGTTCCTCGTTCGGCAGAGGAAGACAGCAAGTACGACGTCAACTCGAGCATCGTCAATCGTCGTGGTATCTACAAGGACTTGTACCGCTCAGGCAAGGAGTACGAGGACTACCAGCTGAGGCCAAACTTCCCTATTATGATGACGGTTGCACCGGACCTCTGCGATCCTGAGCATGCTTTGTATGCCCTCCAGATGGCGGACAGGGTATTGCTCGGCCCACAGGGCATGAAGACACTCGACCCCTCTGACCTCAACTACCGTGGCTACTACATCAACAGCGAAGACTCGACTGATTTCGCCACATCCAAGGGCCGCAACTACCACCAAGGACCCGAGTGGCTCTGGCCCACGGGCTTCTTCCTGCGAGCTCTGCTCAAGTTCGACCTGAAGCGCCGCAAGACGCCCGATGAACGTGTCGAGAGCTACCAACAAGTCACGCGCCGCCTCGCCGGCTGCATGAAGGCTATCCAAGAGTCGCCGTGGGCTGGTCTCACGGAGCTTACCCAAAAGGATGGCGCCTTCTGTGGCGACTCGTGCCCCACGCAGAGTTGGAGTGCTAGCTGCATTATCGACTTGTTCCAGGATGCGCGCGAGTACGAGACGGAGGGGCAGCAATCTTCGTCGTAGGCTGATAAGTTTGGACTCATGAGCCTCGTTGCGAAGATGAGCTGAAAGGTGTTTGTACGTGGAGCGGTGGTGTAGAGTGGCGAGGGACTTTTATTGTAGATACCTAGAGTAGTCTCCTAATCAACCTTGAATTCTTACATCTTCTTCAGTGCGACCTTGACGTCTATCAGCGCTTTTTTTTTTTGCATTTCTGCATGCTGCCAGGTAGATTGTCGTGGTCAGTAGAATGCTCTCGAGACTTTTTGCACTAGCCCATCATATTCCTGATGGACAACCAATAGTCGGCGCCTGAGCATATTCGACCAAGCACTGAACTACCCAATACAGTGGTGTCGAGTACCACTACCAGACGTTTCACAAAAGAAGAAAAGACATTAATACATCAGCAGCTGAACATAACATTTGTTCTCCCACCGCCATTACGCCAATGCACCCTCCGCGGTAAAAGCGGCTCATCCTTTTCTTTTACCCGCTTACCCCCTTCACCCACTCATCCCATTTCCCGTACGCGAGACGCACTATTTCTCCTCGCCTCGTCCCTTCTCGGTTCGCGTCGCACAGAGTGCTCTCTCTCATCAGACCGCGTCGGACGGAGCATTCATGACGACTGTCCATGTCTTCGCATCGGCCTTGATGCTCTTCTTGGATTGGGGGTGATGTGGAGCATTCTACATGTTGGCACGAGGGTGCGGGTACGCACAGACGATGGACGTGGATATAGCGAGTAGAGGTATCTCGACCGCCTACCTTGGGCACGGATGCCTCTCCAGACAGGATTCACACGTGATTCACAACGAGAGCGAACATGCATACAATGTCACACCACGAAGAAAGGCAACGGACCGCTCCCTTGATTCGCAACGACTTCCTTAATCGGACCTTTTTACACTCTGTCATGCCTCGGTCTCGCATATGCCATTAATCGTCGTCGCAGTTTGCGGTGTGTGAAACAATGAATCAAGCGCAGGTCCTCGGCAGGAGGTGGTGATCATCCTCGGAATGTGGAGGAGACAACGCGAAGATAATAACCTTTCAGCATTGATACTTTATGCCAACGACTCACAGACACAATTTGGGGG